>NC_056738.1:5415892-5715892 GCF_019279795.1 Protopterus annectens | reverse complement strand
ACATATGCCACAACAGATTCCTTGTGGGATCCACACTCACCCTTCCACTCATCACAAATCAAATGGAATCATGGGGCACCTCTCTGTAAGCAAACAATAGATGGGACAAATATTTGTCCCACTCCCTCTTAAACTGGTCTGCAAATGCCCATAGCATTGTCTTTAATGTAGAGTTTAATCTCTCTACCAGACCATTAGGCGGGGGTGGTAGGTGGTGGTCTTTAGGTGCTTCACCCCACAGTGCTTCCACAGACAAGCCAACAGGTCTGACATAAAATTGGCACCTCTGTCAGTCAGTAATTCTTTTGGGAAACCTACCCTGCTGCAAATCTCTAACAAAGGGTTTGCCACATTTTTTGCTTCAATGGAAGACAGAGCCACTGCCTCTGGATATCTGGTAACATAATGTATTACCACTAGGACATACTTATAGCTCCTGCCTTGTCTACCTTTTGGCACTGTTCACAGGTCCTACAGTACCCTGTTACATCCCTGGAAATCCCAAACCAATAAAAGTTCTGCATAATACGTCTCTCCATATGCCTTATCCCCATATGACCTGCAAAGGGAATGTCATGGGCTATGGCTAGAAGTGCCAGATGGTAGGTTGTGGGCACTACCAACTGCTATATTCTCTCACCCTCTATCCCTCCTTCAGGGGTCCACTTTCTGTACAGTAATCCTTTGTCCCAGTATACAGATTCCTCCTTTCCTTGAGAATTAGGTGCCTCCCTGGCTACTTCCCACAAGCATTGTAATGTAGGATCTGAGAGCTGAACCTGCCTCAACTCTCTCTTTGCAACCCTTCCCAGCTCCCCTTCCACAGGATGTCTGGTATTCTCTGACAGCGGTGCTTCACTGTCAGCCTGGGTACTACTACTCACCTCTGCCCTTGAAATCACTCTGTCCAAGGGAACATCAGTACCCATCAGCAGCTGTGGCTCACCTTCAGTCTCACTGCTACAGGGTAGCTCCCTCTCTGAAGTAACCACCTCACCAGTCCTGGCTGCAAGTGGGCGGTCTGTCTGGGTTTCCCTCAGGATACCAGGCCCACATGCTTGTCTCCAAGCCTGACTGCTTGTAACTGCATCCACACAATGTACTGCATTATCAAAATCATTCTCTATCAGGACCTCTGCAGGGATATCCCCAAACACACATACTTGCTGGCTTCCTTTTCCACCCTCCCAGTCAAGGTGAACCCTAACCAAAGGTATTTGGAATGGGGTCCCTCCTAAAGCTCTGACTAGAGTAGACTGCCCAAGCAAGTAGTGCTCCTTTTTAACCATTTTAGGCTTCACAATGGTTAGGTCAGAGGCTGTGGCCTCTTTCCCATCCACTAAGATAACATATAACCTCTTGTGGTAGTTTGGCACTCTTGTTGTCTCAAGCCAACTTACTGATGCATTTTGCATTCCCACTTACTGGCTCTCACTGCCCAACATGGGTTCCCTTAGACACATGAGCAACACTGGATGTCCCTTTCCTGTGCAGTGATGCCCTGTTAGCTAGGTATAGAGCTCCCTTCTTCCCCAACTCATTTGCAGGATTACATTGCCTATCAGCTAACCAGATTTTCATGTCCTTAGACATAGTGCTAAGGGCTTGTTCCCTCAACAAAAGGTCTGCCAGCCCTTCAAAAGTGGTGACTTGACATCCACTCATCCACCTATAAAAATAAGTGCTTAGTTCAGCAATATATTCACGCACACTTTCATCTGCCTTGGACCTATACTCACAAAACTTGTTAATTTTATGTACTGAGCTTCAAGAATGTAACCACAGCATGCCCTGCTGGGACATCGAAGATTAATTTACAAAACTTCAAGAAAATAAGATGGGCTATAATTGTTTCAATGCAGCAAGCAGACACAATGTCTAGAGCTAGAAGTTTTTGTATTGTCTTGAAACAGAAATAATTACTAAGTTTCAAATGTAAAAGCATTTTATTGTTTTACGATTTCCAAGTTCTGCAAAATTCTGAGAGATATGTACTTCTCACACAGAGATGTTAAAATTCTATTTTTAGCCTGGGAACTGAAGGCATGTGACAAAAAGTTATGTCATCCAGGCTAACCCAGCAGTAATGTTTGATATTAATTTAAGAACTCTCTCAGAGAGACTGGGCATTCTGTATCTTGTCTTGGACCTAGAAACATCCACTCAGCACTTCTGCCTGCATGTTGTTTGAAGTAAGACTCAGGGCATAGTATCTCTCTTAGATATAGATAGGAATATAGTAAAGATTAGTTTAGATGTTTCTATATTTATCTGAGACTGTCCTGCGATGTTGTTTTAAAGTATTTCCTATGATTTTGAACTCTGAAGTAACTGTGTTTGTTTTCTCTGAGTATTGTCTTGTTGTTTTATTATTTATTATTAAATATATTTAAACCTATCTTTATGGCTGATATTTGGTGACACTGTGCAGGCCACTCCTAAATAGCTTTGCAAGTCTTGGTCAGGCTACCATTTGGATAATAGTAACATTACACAGTAGGATTGCCCACCATTTGTAAGGGCATTATAGTAGCTGATAAAAAGGTGTTGGTGGCAGTGATAACTACCTTATAGTCTGGGCAGAAGGGGGCATAGCTAGCAAACCTGTCCCTGCCTTCCCCAGGTGTGTGTGTGTGTGTGTGTGTGTGTGTGTGTGTGTGTGTGTGTGTGTGTGTGTGTGTGTGTGTGTGTGTGTGCGTGTGTGCGTGTGTGCGTGTGTTTGTATATCAATCAAATCTCAAAGTGTGTGCATGTGTGTCAGCTACTTGGGCAGGGACATGAAGCACTGGTTGGACAGAGAGGGTGCTGGAGGTCTTAGCTTTGCCACTCAGCTGAGATCTTAACCCTATAGCTGTGCCATTGGGGAGTCTTATTGGGGATCTGGAGAAAGAGGGAAAACCAGCCCCAGACTGACTGTGATCTCTATGTGCTTTTAAGGGAAATTGTACTTTACTGTGTGTGTACTTGTCATTCTCCCATTGTGTACATCCCTCACTGTTGCCAGGATTGTGGCTCCTTGTTTACTGGGCCAGTTCAGGGGTTTCACAGGGACACTGACCAGGTCTTTACATAAAGAAAAAAATTATGTAACAATGTCAGCTTCTTTCTGCATTATTTTGTAAATTTCAGTAATAATTCCATAATTACCTGGGGTCTTATTTCATTTTAAAGCATTCATTTGATATTGAATTTCAAACATTGGGACTGGTTTGTCACTTGTTTCCACTTCTGTATCTGATAATTTATTTTTTGTATATTTTTTAATAAATTATCTAACTACCACCTTAGAATACAATAGTATAGAATCCTGATTAATTTTTTAAAGTAGTCTCTAAATTCCCTTAGTATATCCACTATTTCTGTAACATTTTTTTTATTTTTAGATGAATAAATCTCTTTAATATGACCAATCATACTAAACCTCTTTGTCCTGACTGCTAAGCTATTCAAGGACTTAGAAATAAGAGAAACGTTTATAAATTTGAACCTCTCTAAATTAATCATAGTCTTATGATTTAATTTTTTTATATTTATTATTTAAAACAACTTCTTGTATTGTTTTGATTTTACCATTTTGATTGAGTAGTTTTAATTTATCAAGTTTCTCTTCTATCTCACTCAATTCACTATCCCATTGTTTTTTCTTATTGGCATACCAATTAGAAATTCTCCCATACAAATAAGCTTTTAATGTGTTCCATACATATATATCAGAAGTCTCACTGATACTATTCAACTTAATTAATATAACGTATTCTAAGTTGGTTATGTAATATGGAATTCTTTTAATCTGGACACAGTTATTTGGGCTAACTAGTATTTCAAAAGAAACAGCATTATGATCCAAAAGGGGACATGAAATTACTTTAACCTCGCCCAAACTATTAATCAATTCATTTGAAACATGCAATCTATCAGTTCTGCAATATGTACCATGCCCGTGAGAAAAATGTGTGAAAAAAAAGAGAATCTGAGTCAGAAAAGTCATTAATGCCTCTAATATGAAATGTATCAATAAAATCCTTCAGGATTTTGGCTGAAAGTAAAATTCTTCTTTTACCAGAAGTATTGGAATCTTTATCTGTTAAATATAATTTCCCGCAAGAACAATGTTTCCTTTAGCTACTTGAACAATTTGATTTAAATGTTTCACAGTGTTTACCCCAATTCCTTGCATCCAATACATATTAATTAGAGTATATATAGTTATTCCACAATATAGCTACTCATCTCTTCTTTTGAAAATGTCGAAAACTAGATAACATAGAATAACATATAGTATTAAGTTTATCTATGTCTTCTGACAAAAGATGTGTTTCTTGTAAAAAAACAACTTGGGAATTGGATAGTTTCAAATATTTGTTTAGACTTCCCCTCTTGCAACTATTATTCAAACCATTGATATTATTAGATATCCATTTTAGGTAAGACATGAAGCATAGTAAAAGAATTTATATAAATTATAACCATTAATTTGACTTGTGAATATATATGTCATCACTCCATCAGAATTGATATGAATATGAATAAGCCTGTGATTAATTGTAAATAATACAGTAATATAAATCAAAATTGTATATTTAGTAGACACCAAAAAATGCACAAAAGCATCTAATAAGAAATAAAGCTAAAGTTCTGTAACCCAATAAACCCTATGGAGTCAAATGCTCCTAGCATGAACAGCATTCACTTTCCAAGTGAACCACTTAACAAACAACGGTATTAATTTCCCCCACCCACTTGTTAGAAAAGTATTTATGTAGTCATATGATAAAAAGTAATAAACTCATCAGAAATAACAGAGTTACATATAGAACTTGACCAAAAATAAAACAAATGTTATCAATTTCAAAGTAGAACAATCAATGATTAATTAGAATATCCTTCTAGATTAATTAGATGATGAAGTTCTTAAAAAAGGAAGAGAAAAGAGTCAGTATGTATGACTGAGTAAGGATATAGTATGCAAAAACAAGTTAACCACCACCACATTTGGTTAGATATATAAGAAGTATAAAGATTAAATTACATCCATTTTACATTTTTGCTACTATAAAAATAGACTATTTTCCTTCTTGTAGATGTATGCAGTCATCTAATCATTGTGCAAATGACATTTAAATTGTGAACCAAGTAAAAGATTCAAAGTACATATAAATGCCTGACACATATTAGTCAAAAATATGTACGATCACTTGTAGATCAGTAAATCAATAAAAAAAAATGTATTCTTATCAATGACATTTTAAGGTAGACATTTCTACACTTATATATTATTCCTGCTGGTACTGTTATAGAGCCATTGGAAATAAATATTATAAATAATAAAACTGCCAAAAGACCATAAAGTAGTTTATACTGATTTTTATAAGGTAGATCGGATTAATAACTGGCACAATAAAACAAGAGAAGTAGCATCAGCATGTGTTATAAAGTCAGAAACACACATAGCTACTGCCAGTAGTCAAGATCATTTTAAAATAATTACTGCTAATTTGTCACATCACCATTTTGTATGAATTAGAATGAAGTTAGATGGTAGGAAGAAAAAAAAAAAAATTTTATGTCTTTTATCAAATTAGCTGCAGCAAATATAATTCATCAAACCCTCACTGATCTGTAAATTTCTCAATGTAAACCATGTAATACTGGTACAATAGCACGAGACCAGGTTGGCTTCAAGTAAATGGAAATGAAGGGTCAGATCAAAGTTTTCAACTGAACCTATTTGATGTTTTTATCCCACTATAACTATGTCTTTGGAATTAAAGTACAGTAGTGAAGGCCTCAGGGTCTATATCACATAGTCGAAGTTTTATAACTTTGAACACGAAATGTATAAACCATTCCATTCGAAGTTACAAAACTTCGACTGTGAATAAAAAAGAAATAAGGAAAAACAAGCCCCCCTGCACCCAACACCCCCCCGCTATTTAAGTATACCAACTCCGAGATCGCACCTCATTCAACAGAATGGAAACCTCCCTGTCAAAAGATTTTAATACTCTTAACATATACTGGAAGAATCACGCAGATAAAAAATAAGCAAAAAGGTTTATTTTACATGCATGGAGACATGCTACAAAGTACATGGTATGTCAGCAGTCTAATTTCTGTACACTTCACATGGGTTTTTATACCCTTCTCTGCACGTACACAGTAACTGGTTACCAGACAAGGTGTTTCAGTCAAGGCTATAAATTCACATACTGGAGCCTTAGATGGTCAGAGGTCAGGCACAAGATAAGCTTATGCCTGGACCAAGGTAACATCTGTGCATTCCTCTTTGGTCAGTAAATTCTTTATAAGAAAAACAACTTATTTTAACTTGCTTCTTTGCACACAATGCAATTTCACATTTTAACCCTTACTATACATGATACAAAGATGTTGAATACAAAGATTCTTACTACATTTCCCCCCTAACAACACTTTGTATCACCAGTAATACATTTTATTCATACAGTTTTTCGCATGACTCATGTTCTGTATATTCAGAATAATAAGCTTTAGTTGCATTGGCAGACAATAAACTTGATATTATCATTCGGATGCAAGGAATGCAGCAACACCCCAACAGTAGGAATATAATGGCACCAATACATATAGCAATTAAGACATTCATAAGTACTGTTCCCCAATTTCCAAACCAATTTTGGAAAAAGTCAGTTAATGGATTCTGTCCTGGTTTTTTAAGTTCAGAAACTTGTTGTAGGATCTCTAGATGACTGTCAATGTCATGTTCGTTATCTGGAATAAACGAACAACACTCCTCCTGGATAAGAGCGCAAGTACCTCCTTTCGCCGCTAGGGTGAAATTGAGTGCCATACGATTCTGCAACACTACAGTCCTCATTGCAGTTAACTCATCCGTCGCCAATTCTAGCGCAGAAAAAGTTGCATTGCTCAGAGTTTCTAACAGTTTTGACAGTTTTCTGAGCTCCCAAATGGATTTTACTGTCCCATACGCTGGAAGAATACCAGCCCAGGAAATAACATCATCGCCCAAGTCCATGTGTGATAGCCCCTTGCTGCTACTATGGGCCAAATCGTGGTGATAGATCCAGGATGCATCAACGTTACCTACGGGATTAACAGGTTTATTAACAGCACGTACATTTCGTATTTTACCTTGGGGAAGAGAAAATGTATGTCTTATAGCTGGTGCTAAATAAACCAAAAAGCAACTGCCTGACCAATTCCTCGGTAACCATTTGTATGCTTTTCTACCACAGATAAAATAACAATCATTTACTTTAAGTGTAATATTGACTGGAACAGAGTGATTTCCTTTATTTTGCAGCCCTTTAAACAAAAGATCATACACAGATAACATTTTTTCAAAGAAACTTGTGTCATTGACAAGCCCTGTACTATTAACAAGCACTCTTATAGGCTTGAAACTCGTTGCACAGTGCCCATCTATTGTACAGTTATAGGTTCATAGGTTTATACTAGGCTATCTGCCCTAAGGCATTTATAAGCCTAGCCCAAAGTTTTGTGGCTTACGCCACCCCTTATATGAAAAAATACTGTACCCATTAGTTTGTTGTGCCTCTGTCCAGCAGTGACACAGAGATGATTCCCGGGGTAAACCTACGATCTCCAATCCACAGGTCAAGATTTCTCTTGAACAGAGCCAGTGAGGTGCTCTGCCTCACATGGACCGGGATTTTATTCCACAGCATAGGGAGTCTCTGAGTGATAAATCTATCCCTCCAGCACGTCCTATTTATATCCGTGCTAAGGTTTAAGTTGCTTGCTCTAGTGGTTTTGGTGGATTTGGATTTTTTGAGGTGGAGCATGTCCATTAATTCTGGGTTGGACATGGCCTTGTATGTCAGGCACATGTCACCTCTGAGCAGATGGTATGCTACTGAATAGAGCTGGAGTTTCTTCAATCTGGCAGCATATGACAGATTTTGGAGTCCCTTTATCCTTTTGGTGAGGAACTTTTGATGTCTCTCCAATTGCTGCAGATGTCGGGTGAGATACATCCTGAATGGGGCATTGTACTCGATCATTGGTCTGATAAGTGAAGAGTACAGGGGAACAATGACCTCACTAGATCTGGATGTGAATCCCTTCATGATCAGGTGGGCAACGTAGAAGGTCTTTCTAACCACTTTAGCAACGTGAGTGTCAAAAGAAAGGCCACTGTCAACCTGGGTCCCCAGGTCCCTGATAACCTCTTCTGTGCTTAGTGGATTGCCACCTATATGGTAGCTTGGGGTTACCTTGTTTTTCCCGAAGGGTATGACTATACATTTTTTGGTGTTTAACTTCAAACCATGGCTCTGGCACCAGCTATCTGTTTCCGTGAGTCCCTTCTGAAGGATATCCGTGTCCGATGCACTTTCCACTATGGCGCCCAGTTTGCAGTCGTCTGCAAACTTTGTCAGCCAAAGTCCTCCCATGTTGGCCTGTACTTCTGAGAAGTAGATGCCGAACAATAGGGGGCCAAGGACCGAGCCCTGTGGGACACCACTTGTGACTGGGTTGGAGTCTGACATAGCGCCAGCAACTCTAACCCTGTGGGTTCTGTCCTTAAGCCAGTTTGCAACCCATCTTGTGACATATGGGTTTACATTTAAGCTGGTAAGTTTTTCTACAATACCCGAGTGGGGTATTATGTCAAAAGCCTTTGCAAGGTCAAGGTAGGCTGTATGGACTGCCTTTCCCTCATCAATGGCCTTGGTGACTGTTTCGAAGAAGTTGACCAAGTTCAAAAGGCATGATCTGCCCTTGACGAAGCCAAACTGGGTCGGGTCCATTGTCTGCAAGTCCCCTATATCTTTGTTTAGGAGCTCTATTATGATCCTCTCCATAGCTTTGCAGACTAGACTTGTTAAGCTTATGGGGCGGTAATTACCAGGGTCCGTAGAGGCACCGCCTTTGTGGAGTGGGACCACAGTTGCCGTACGCCACTCCTTGGGCACGTATCCTGTGGTAAGGCTGAGATTAAACAGCTGCCTTATGTGCGGGTTTAATTCCTCATTTAGCTCGTGTAGCACACAGCCGGGGACACCATCCGGTTCCATTGATGCTGTGTTTTTAGCTTTAGAGAGAGCAGCTTTCACCTGCACATTTGAGATGTCTGGGAGGCTACACTTCGCTGGGATAGTTATCTCTCCTTTGGGGGGGGGGGGAGAGGGGGGTGAAGTTTGCACTGAACCTGTCTGCCAGTATGTTGGCAATGTCTGTGGGTTCAGTGATTTTTGTATCATTTTGGACTAATTCTGAGCATATCTGGGCGTTTCCACCCAGGTTCCTAACATAGCTGAAAAAGGCCTTTGAATCCATGGCAATTTTTCTCTCAAAATTGGCCTTAGTTGATTTTATGAGTGCTCGTATTTTTTTACTAATAATGATCAGGGGTGACTTCCCTTTTATGGATTTTGTTCTATCATGTAATAGCTTTCTCCTCTTATTGTAAAGTTTGTTAATGGCTGGGGTCCACCAGACTGGACGTTTGCCCTTTGTGGAAAGAGTCTTGGTTTTATTTGGGATTGCCTGATCCATGCAGTCCTGGAGGTGTTCATAGAAGGCATTTGTAAGGGCTTCAGCTTGGGTTGTGGTTTCCACTGGCTCAGGGGCCTTGAAGGATACCACACCAGTCTTGAGTAGTGTGAAGTTTGCTTTAGAGAAGTGCTTCACTGTGGTCTTTTTTGTTTGGGGTGGGGACGGGATGTGGATTTTCAGTGAGATTAGTTTATGATCAGATCTCACCAATGAGGGATATACTTCCGGTGTGGAGCATTTTGTCCCCATGTTTGTGATAATGAAATCTAGTATATTTTCTCCTCTCGTGGGAACAGTGACTAGCTGTTCCATGGCATTTGAATTTATGAACTCCAGGAACCGTTGGGCTAGAAAGTTAGGGCTTGAGTAATGTTCCCAGTCTATATTCGGGTAGTTGAAGTCACCCAATATGATGGTGTTTGGAGATACATTTATACCCTCCAGTGTCTTCATGAAGGCTGTGTGGGGTTCCTGAGTTTGAGAGGGTGGCCTGTAGCATGCTACAATTTGTAGAGCAGTTTTGCCTATGGTTAGTTGCACCTGGATGGTTTCGAAGCTCGCGGCATTGCCACCAACCTGGAGGTGTGGGTATCCTTTATGAATATGGATACACCCCCTCCTTTTGTGGTGTGGTCCGGGTTTTGGGGCCGAAACACATGATATGAGGTAAAACCTAATAGTGCTGGGGTGCTCTCAGGAGCCTTGAACCAGGTTTCAGTTACAGCACAGACATCGATGTTCTCCATACTGAGAAGGGCCTCGAGTGCGTGCATTTTGAGATTTAGACTTCTGGCATTGAGCAGCATTACCCTCAGTTTCTTCCCATTTTTGTTTTCTAGGGTGGTAGGTTTAGAATTTGAGCCTTGCCTAAAAAAGGCACTATGGGGGTGGCAAGAGCCTTAGCCAATATCCGGAATCCCAGGGTGACAGGTGCAAGCCATCCCTCCAGCGTGGCTTGTCAAGCATGTCATCCCAGGCAGACAGACACTGGATCCCCTTTGAATGACACCAGACATTAAGCCAATTGTTAAAGCTGATCATCTTGTCTCTATATTGTGGCATCATTCTTGGTGAAGGAAGGACACTGCTCAGGGTCAGGGTCATACCTGCCTGGGCTACATAATCAGAGAGCTCCTCTATGTCTCTTTTCATGTAGTCCAGGGAGGTACGTCTCAGGTCGTTCACACCAGCATGGACAATGACTGTGTCTTATTTGTACTTGCTGTGGAGTGACCCGAGTGCTTGTGTTATGTGGCGGATTCTAGCACCCGATAGGCAGCTTACTGTGACCCTCTCCTTGTTCAGCCTGGTGAGTGGGACGTCAGTGTGTCTGACTATGGAGTCACCTATGACAAGTATGTTTGGTGTTGTATTTGGCCTTAAGGGCTGTGACTGCTTTGCACACTGATTTTGTGGTTTATGTGTTGCTTGTGGGGTGTCTTGAGGTAGCAGTTGTTTGGGTGTCTGCTTTGGAGGCCTCTGCTGTTTAGGTAAATTTTACTCAGAGCCTCCGAGTATGTCTTTGTGTGTTTATGTGTTTGATTCAGTGGTGTGGTAGCATTATGTGAGGCTGGTTTTGTGGTGTGTGTAGTTGCCTTCTCCTCCTGTCTGGTCTTGCCAGTCCTGAGTTGAGAGAGCTCAGCCTCCAGTTTGGCTATATAGCTGCATCTCTCGAAAGTATTTGTGTTATGTGGGAGGAGGAGAGGGTTGTCTGTGTACATGAGGCAGTTATAACATTGCCTCAAGATTCCCAGATTCACCAGCTGGACCAGAGAGGAGATTGACAACTGACCTTTGGACATGCTAGAATAATATTGGGAATTCCTTAATAATTGAAAACAAGGGCCAGTGGGGAGTGAGGGTGTAGTGCTTTTAATTTTTAGTGATGACTTATATAATTGCTTTAGTGAGCAAGTGCCATGTAACTTGAGTGCAATGTGTTACAAGTAACTAAATGCAAAAACGACAAACAGTAACTTTCTTTCAAGTGAAACAAGGAAATAAGTACAGTAAGCAATGCAGATATCACTAGTGATCCACAGAAGCTGAGAAGCAGGTGGAATTAGCGTTCCAGGGAAATAACAAGCAAACAAACAACACGCATATAAACAAAGCTAGATTCAGCAGGCCTGGATCTAGTCTATGCTACAGCAAACAAGGTGTACCAATTTCAGTAAGATACAGTTCAAATATTCAGGCACTATAAACCTTTAACCAGAAATTCCCAGCTCAGAAGGGCAGAGTCCAGCCTCTTCTCCCACAAGAGTGCAGACCACGAACCTTCTTAATGTAAAATAACTGGCCTGAAGCCCAAGTGCTTAAACCAGAACTAATACACTTGGACACTGGGCTCTCAATCAGCAGTTCCCAACTTAGAAGGATGAAAGCTACCTGTCCTGCCACCACAGTGCTTGCCACAAACCTTCCTAATGTAAAACAACTGGTCTGAAGCCCAAGTGCTTAATCCAAAAGACTTAGAATGATAGCTACACTTTAATCAAGTTACAACCAAGCAGTAATAAATACAATTGAATACTTTAGAGAATGTCTGGATTAGTGCTCAAGTTACACAAACAAAGCTAGATCCAGCAGGCCCAAATCCAGTCTATGCCACAGCAAACAAGGTGCACCAACTTCAGTAAGAAGCAGTTCAGATATGCATGCACTATAAGCCTTTAACCAGAAATTCCCAGCTCAGAAGGGCAGAGTCCAGCCTCTCCTCCCACAAGAGTGCAGACCACGAACCCTCTTAATGTAAAATAACTGGCCTGAAAGCCCAAGTGCTTAAACCAGAATTAATACACTTTTAGAATAACAGACACTGAGCCCTCAATCAGCAGTTACCAACCTAGAAGGATGTAAGCTACCTGTTCTGCCACAACAGTGCAGACCACAAACCCTCTCAGTGCAAAACAACTGGTCCGAAGCCCAAGTGTTTAAACTAAAAGGCTTAGAATGAGTTACACCAAGCAGCAATAAATACAGCTGAGTATTTTTAAGATGATGCAAAAGTAAAATGAAGTAGGTAGAAACACAAGTACAGTAAAAGCAGATGAAATTTTTTTTTTTTTTTTTTTAATCTGAACAAGTGCTGAGATCAAAGAAACAGATTTGAGTGCTGAAACTAGAAAACTGGCTAGTTATAAGAAAAAAAAAACAAGCTAGAAGGCTTCCCTCAAACACAGAAGGATTTGGGGGCTCAGAAGCCTACAAATAGTCTATACCACTTAACAGGAAAGGCAGGAAATAAGCTTAATTTTTTTTTGTCTGTTTCACAGATGCTCTCTTTGTACACAGTAGGAGTGCCTGAAATCAGAATATGATCTCACTGCACTCAGTTGAGTGAGCAAATGAGATGGGCCCAGAGGCAGGCTGAGGGGCGGGCAGTTTCAAGGCCACTAAGACTAACACCAAAACAAAAACAAAGAGGGTGGGTGGGAATAACTGAAGAGCAGAGTTAAAACTGCCAGTTCAGTTAAATATTCCTTCAACACAGTTTAAATCAAATTAAATACTGTATTTTTTTTTTTAAAAAGTGCAGATAAAGGTACTTGAATTCTCTTATACTTCCAGTTGAATATAACCAAGTTCTTAGCCGGCCAAAGCTGAGGTTTTTAAGCAGAAAATATGTCACACTGTACCACTTAAATAGGCAAGGATAGGAAATCAAAGAATGTGGCTACCCCCACACCTGTAATTACTAGCAAATAACAAAGAGCAGAGTTAAAACTGCTAAGTTGTTAAAACTGCTTCTGTTATGAATTATTGTTACATTACACTGACTCCATCCAACCTTAATCATGCCAAATCTTTGAAAACATACAGTTCCATTCTGGTGACCCATGGGGGGTAATGCTATTTTGTCCTTTAAGGCTACATTTGAAGTTTCAAATAGTAAATTAGTCCATGTATCATTTGCCCCCAAAGGGACTGCACCTAACATTAGACCACCATGTACAGTAGGGATAGCCGTGCATATCCAACAATTTGAAACATTAAAAGTTAGAGCATATGCATACTTAATAGCTTGATATGTATTAAAAGGGATGCCAATTCTCGTCTCTCTTTACTTGGCTAGTCTTATTTGAAAATAAAAACGGCCAAAACAGAAAAGTAACAATCACACTTATTAACAACAAAATTCTTCTGGAATGCTTTTGTGGGAAGGGCTGCTCCCTTACGGTATTTCTCTGCATTGCTACAATAGTCAGATATTCATACAAAACAAGATTACTACTAATCAGTGTTCCTCAGGGGAACCCAAGTTTTTGTCCATTTCAAACTGTTTTACCAGTTTACAGTGTGTCAGATGGATCCACGATGTTCGTTCTTTTATTCGGACTGCTGTAGGTGTTGCAATCAAAACCTGGTATGGACCTTCCCACTTAGGCGAGGCCCAGGTTTTCCTCTTGACAATTTTAATCCAAACCCAGTTCCCGGGTTTCACTTCCAGGATCCTGTTGTTCTTCTGATCTGAAAAGCAATCATTCTTTAAAGAGGTGTTAGTTCTGGTCAGCAATTTCCTCATGTAATCTGCTATCTCTTCACCCCCCTCATGTTCCACAGGCAAAAGATTTTGCCACTGCGGGACGTAATAAGGTCTCCGTATAATAGTTCAAATGGTGTGACCTTTTGAGGTGGGAGTGGCACGCATGGACAGGAGTGCCAGAGGTAAGCAGTTTATCCAAGACTGATGTGTCTCGCCATGAGTTTACGTAACTTGCCTTTGAGAATGCCATTATGGCGTTCAACCAACCCTGCTGACTGTGGGTGGTAGGCACAATGATATTTTAACTCGATCTGAAAACGGCCAGCTTTTGAATAACTTGGTTTATGAAATGTGTGCCATTATCAGAATAGATGCGTAGGTAGCCCAAAATGAGGGATAATGTTATTTGTAAGGGCCTTGGCTACCGACAGTGCATCTGGGTGTGCTAAAAAGCTTCAACCCATTTTGTAAAAGCAATAATGACTACCACAAATCGCTTCTGTTGAACAGGAGTTAGTTCAATAAAATCCATGCAGATTGTGTGAAATGGATACGGAGGCAGCGAAAGCTGCTGGGGTGATCCACACCCCACCACCATGGTATCGTGCACAAAGCAGGCACGATAAACAAAATCGATGCTATAAAGCCCTTGGTCCAGAACATTTGCTGGATCATTTGAACCATAGCAGCAGGGCCCAGATGAGATGGGCCATGTCACTAATGAGGAATACCTAAAAGGTTTGTTGGTAAGACATACTTATCATTTGGACCTACAAAACTCCCTGCTTTTGAATAGCCCCATATTTAATCCATCGCTGTTTTTCCTGAACTGTACTAAGTTCCTGCATTACCTGTAAAGTTTGTAGATCAAATTTATCTGTAGGGTGAAGTTCCTTCTGTGTGGTCTCGAGTGCAAAGGTAGAGGTTAAGGCTACACTTTTGCAGTTTTGTCGGCCAGTGCATTTCCAAGTGATACTGGATCCTTGGCATTCATGTACAGATGGCCAGTCCCCGTGGCAGTTGGACAGCTTGTAAGAGGCTAAGGATTAAATCCTTGTAGGTTATTTCCTTACCTGAGGCCGTAACCATTCCCCTATTTTTCCATTGCTGTGCAAAGACATGGACCGTGGAAAAAGCATACTGACTATCTGTGTAGATAGTAACTGCCTTATCCTTGGAGATGGTGCATGCTCTGGACAAAGCAATCAATTCGACCACTTGTGCGGACAGGTTCCTGGGGAGGGGTTTTGCCTCCAGTACCTTAGTCTCAGTTGTGACTGCATACCCCACTTGTGTGATACCTGCCTCATTCTTACGTGCTGACCCATCTACAAACAGGGTCCAATCTGAATTTGCCAAAGGTTGGTCCTTAAGGTCTGGTCTTGGTAAGACATTAGAGTGTATCAAATCTAAACACGTGAGGGGCACCATCGTCAGCTGTAGGTAACAGTGTGGCTGGATTAAGAGTGGTGCATTGCTCAATGGTCATGTGTGGTTGTGATAGTAACGTTGTCATGCAGGATAAGTGTCTGCTAGTTGTGAGAAAGGTAACTTTATCCTGTAGTAGTATTACCGCGACAGAGTGCGGTACTCATAAGGTAAGGTCATGAAACAAAACTAGGGTTGCAGATGCTTGTACAGCCTGTGCGGCTGCGACTACCGCTTGTACACAGTGTGGCAAAGATCGTGCCACTGTGTCCAATTTACTGGAATAAAAAGCTAATGGTCTCAACTTATCCCCATAAGTTTGCAACAGAACCGATGTCATAAAACCCTGCTTACAATCTACTGTCTGAACAAAGGGTTTTGTATAGTCAGGGAAGCTAGGTGTTGCAGATCCTGGTATCAATTGTTTTACCCTAGTAAATGCCTGTATTTCCTTATCCGTTCATTGCAGCGCGTCATGTGCTGCCATGGGAAGTGCGAAAATAAGTTCCGAAAGTGGACTTACTTCCTCTGCATAGTTGGGAATCCAACTATGACAAAAATTTGTTATTCCTAAAAATGACATAATTTATTTTTTTGTGCTGGGCATTGGTGCCTGTAAAATGGCTTCTTTTCTACAGTTATCTAGTTGTCTACCAACAATTGAAATGGTATAGCCTAGATACTGTACTTCAGTTTTACAAAATTGTAATTTAGATTTATTTACTTTATGTCCCTCTTTCGCCAAAAAATGCAATAACCGAATAGTTTCGGACTCACAGACAGCCTCCGTGGGTGCAGCCAGTAAGATGTTGTCCATGTACAATAGTAGATGACAGCCATGCTCTGATTGAAACTGTGCCAGGTTTGTCGACATTTCTTGCGAAAAGATTGTAGGGCTTTCACAATATCCCTGCGGCAGTCGTGTGTATGTGTACTGCTTGCTCATAAACGTAAAAGCGAACCAAAACCTACTATCTTTCTGTAGGGGAATATAAAAAAATGCGTTACTAATGTCAATAACAGAAAAATACTTATCCGTGGGAAGGATATCATTTAACAAAACAGATGGATCTGGGACCATAGGAGCCCTTGGCACTACAGCAGCATTTACAGCCTGCAGATCCTGTACCATTCTCCATGTCCCATCCGGTTTCCTTACTGGGAACAAGGGTGTGTTACACGGTGAATCTGTACATGGAATTAAAACCCCAGCTCTCAGTAGAGCCGTGATCACTGGTAGAATGCCTTCTTCTGCCTTTTTACTTAATGGATACTGATGCTTATGAGGTCTAAAATTGGATTTTGGGGTTATTTTAACCTGTCCTGCTGTTTTTATTAGCCCATGGTCATGTTGTCCACGGGACCATAAGGAGTCTGGCACTGATTGTAACTTTAATTCTTCTTGCGGGGTTAGGAGACATAGTCAGAATGGCCCTTCCCCGGGTGGCATTAGCCTGTCTTCACGGAGGTGCACTGTTGGTCTAGCCTGGGTGACCCAATTTAGTCTTTGTACCTGAACTCCTTTACATGCCAATTGTTCCGGCATCATTTTGGCCCATTCAGTAACTTTCCTCCCCACCAGATACCATGCCATTTGTTCTTCCCTTGTTACAGAGACATGTGCAATAGAATTATTGCGAAAAAGTAACTGCATATCTTTTGTAAGACTGCATGTAACTGCAGAATTTCCTAATTTATCCCAACAGAGATTTTGTAACAGGATTTTTGTGACCTTGTGTTTAAAGAATTGCTCCTCATATTTGTCGTCTGGTCCCACATACTTTCTGTAATACATTGTACAGTGTAGTTGTTTAGCTACCACTGGCAGTTGTGTGCCATATTTGCTTAAGGCCAAATTAGTTAGCTCATTTACTACATTCTGTGGTCCAGTTTCAACAAGATCATTACTGCACCAGTAGTGTAAATCACCCTGCCCCACTTGTAACATAACATCTTGAATTTCTACTCGTTTGGCTAGAATCCCTGATGCAGTCGGTACAGCTGCTATGCCAAACACGTGCATTAAATCTCTTCCTAATAAGTTTACAGGGCAAATTGTGGAGATAATAACTCGAAACCTGATAGTTTGGTTAGTTTCAGGGTCCATGAACCATAAAGGTTTAGATAATGGTTCCTTAAAGATGCGGCCATTTGCTGCCTTGACTAATACATAGTCATCAGAAGTTACATCGGATGGCACTGCAGAGTTTTTTAGCAGGGTCCTGGAGGCCCCTGAATCACACAAAAATTCTACATCCTTACCCTATACTTGAAGTGTGATTATCGGTTGTGCCTCTAGCTGCATAGTTACAGCCAGCGCTGTTAAATTAACAACCTGATATTCACCTTTTTCTGAAAAATCAGTCATTTCATTTTCCCATCCTGCACATTCACCCTTACCTTCCTCGTTTGCGTCCTCAAAGTCTTCCTCTTCACTCTGTCTTATTGACTCTGGCCAATCAGCCTCTTTATCTGGGTCTGATTCACCTCCACCACCATCATATAGTCAGGCTGACCCGTGATCCAGGGTGGTTTTAGTTTTTTCAGAAGACCAGCAATCCCTCGCAAAATGTCCCTTTTTACCACATTTGAAACATTCTCCTCTTTTCTGTCTACCTTCATAATCTTTGGAATGTCCCACATTCCCTCTTCCTTTACCCCTGCCTCTGCCCCTTCCTCTACCCCTGTTAGTCGGACCTTGCAGTAGCATAAGTGTCCCATCTTCGCTCACCGTAAAGGTTTGAGCTTGTTTTTTTTTCTTTTCTTCTAAATATTTTTCTGCATGTCTTGCATACTCCAGTAGGGGCTGCAGACGTGCCGTCCGATGGTCTATCATATGCTTTTGGACAAAGTTGCTAATAGCACTTTTACATCCTTTTAAAAAGGCATTTTTTAGTTGTTCATATGAGGAGTCTTTTGACTGATCTATTTCTTTTTGCATACCACTATGGTTATCAAAGCATTGGGTAAGTCTCTGCAAATAGTTGTCTACTTTTTCATCATCTGCTTGTACACATCTATTGATACAGGTCCAGTCTGCCCTAGGCTTCCATTTATCCAAAATACGGGCTAGTAAATCCTTGACCTGCTTTTGGTATGAGGAGGAATTGTGGGCAAGTGGCTTATTATCTACTCTGGTTATGGGATCCCAGTCCCCACAGACCAAGTGCCAGTCGGGACCCAATATTTGTCGAACTACTTGTTCCAACTCTACGGCATTTAGCTTATAACTTTCTATCATGCCTGCGTCGAATTCACAAAACTTGATCGTATCTACCCCAGGGTGAGGTATTCCTTCTGCTTTTTGAATGTCTTCCAGCCCAGGGTCGATAAACTAAAATGGTGGGACCCTGTCATTTGCTACTTCTATGAGGGGATACTTTGTGGACGAATTAACTTTCCTTTTGTTTCCATTCTGATTTGTCTATACTACGGGTTCGAGGTCCAGAGTGTCATTCACCTGCTTTTGTAAAACTACGGGAGGTATGGTTTTGCTTTGACTCACTTCTTCACTTTCCTGATACTGAGGTGGACTGGTTTTAAGGGTTTCCAGGTTTGAATATAAGGGTGGGCCGCCGCCTTGCAACAGACGGCAGATGTTTCATTATCCCTTTGGACGAAAAATGTATCTTTTGCACTCGAGTCACCAGTTTTTTATTTTGAAGCTGTTCTCTATATTTTTATTAGCTCTAACCACTTCTGAGCCTGGAGAAATCCTATTCTCTTTTGATCTTTAACCTTATTTCCTGCATTCTTACGTAAACTTTTTACCAAATTTTGACATTCTAATTTGTTTAGATTTCCACTAAACTCATAATCTTTTTTCCCATTTTTTTAGAAATTTTAAATTATTTGGATGTAGGTTGAACATATATTGTTCATCCTCTGTTTTTTTGTTTGAGTGGTCACTGCAACTACAGCAACTACTCCCTGTTCCCATTTTTCTAATCTGAGAGAAAAATTAGTTTCCTTTTCCTGAGATCTCTACCATTCTTTTGTAAAATTAAACCAAAAGACGATTCCCTTATGACTAGTCCCTTTGTTCTTTTAAAAAGAGAACAATACAAAAAGAAAGAAAAAAAAATGTTACACTTACCTTTCTGCGGTTCTTCCACCCCGTTCGTCACCGTCCCACGGATCGAATCTAAGAGTGACTGGCCTCTACTTACGACTTCTTCGTCGGTCTTTCCGTTCAAGGGAGCCCGAGATTCGTTCTCCCCTTCCTGTACAGGTTTTTCAGTCCCTCTTATGCATTCTTCGTGAAGAGGTGGCCCCACGGTCTTGGGCACCAGAAATGTCAAAAGATTTTAATACTCTTAACATATACTGGAAGAATCACGCAGATAAAAAATAAGCAAAAAGGTTTATTTTACATGCATGGAGACATGCTACAAAGTACATGGTATGTCAGCAGTCTAATTTCTGTACACTTCACATGGGTTTTTATACCCTTCTCTGCACGTACACAGTAACTGGTTACCAGACAAGGAATTTCAGTCAAGGCTATAAATTCACATACTGGAGCCTTAGATGGTCAGAGGTCAGGCACAAGATAAGCTTGTGCCTGGACCAAGGTAACATCTGTGCATTCCTTTTTGGTCAGTAAATTCTTTATAAGAAAAACAACTTATTTTAACTTGCTTCTTTGCACACAATGCAATTTCACATTTTAACCCTTACTATACATGATACAAAGATGTTGAATACAATGATTCTTACTACACTCCCCTTACAGAGATTTCTGTTGAAATGTTCAAACTTGTACAAGTTTGAACTTAAGGTCTCAACCATATAAGGTTCGAACTTGTACAAGTTCGACTATGTGATAGGAACCCAATGCCTCACATATCGTAAATGCATTATTTTGCAAAAAAAGAAGCATTACAAGAGCCTGCTAAATGCTGTTTTACACCATTCATTAAATTAAAAGTGAATCATTAAGAGACTGATGTCATTGTATAATGACAGTGTATTGTGTTATTATGACAGGTGAAAAGGCATATTTTTATACTAAGCTTTTAAGACATGGCTATGATGTTATCTTACTATAATTCAGACACCTTCTTTTTTATGTTAGTCCAAGCAGAGTTCACATGAAATGATAATACCCCATGTCATAAAACTGAGACAATGTGTCTGATATGCAAATATAGCAAATAACATGATAAAACCACATAACACAACTTTGTTGGTGCATGATGTTTTAGCCTTCTTATTATAATTATTACAAACTGCATTATGATCCTGTTTCTTTTCTTGCCCCCTTTTTCTTTTCCCTTCTCCTCCTTCCTCTCCCTTCCTCTCTTTCTACCCTTTTCTTTTCTCCTTTGCTATGTGTGATATTCCCCCTAAAATGTGATGATCATAACTGATCCCACCATCTATCAGTATAAGATAAGGTATTACAATTAAATATCTACTAATATATTTAATCAACTGAACCATCACAAAGCCTCATTTAGATGACTATATAATAACATACTTGTATCTCACACTTAGTTATATTCATTTAAATTACTTCAAACACTGCAAACTATAGCTAGAATAATTAGTCAGTTTATTGGCTCTGCCTTAACTGCAAGCCAACGATATGAAGCTGAGAAGTCCAAATCACTAGATCAAGCAGCTTGAGTGAGATGCATAACAATTTACTATGTTAAGATCATATAATATATAATATGACCTTTTTCCCTTTTGTTTTGCCCACCTTGGTTTCCTTTCTCTCCTCCATTCTTCTCTGTTTATCCTTTCTTTAAAAGAAAGTTTGTTTGTTTGTGTCTTTCGGCTTTTAAGGGGGTTAGGGGTCACCACAGCGGAACTCCAGTCCGCTAATGATTGGCAGTAGAGTTTTACGTGCTGGCTTGCTTGGCCTAACACACAACCTTCAACGAAGGAATGCCCATTCACGCATGTCGCCACACAGAAGACGCTCTAACTGAGAATCGAATGGGCAATGTCTAACTGTGAGGCGACAACACTACCGCAGCACCACCATCACCGTTTTCTTTAAAAGAAAGTGATCCATAAAAATAAAAGCTACTTTCCCCTTTAAATAAACATGAAGTTAGACAGCCAATTAGAGTCGAGGAAGAGGCTAATTTCATCACTTGGCTGAAAAATAAATAAAAATAAATAAAAAAGAGCAAGTATTTAACTTTCCATGGGAAACCTAACATGCTCGAGACACTAGTGAAGATTTCAAACTTGAGAAGAAGCTCGCATGAGATAGGAAACCCTAGAGGATATAAACTAGTACATTAAAAAGAGTGAACACAGACTTTTTTTTCAGTCGCAGAGCACTTCAGCACAAGACACCATGCCACAGCCTCCCCAGCATAAGAACCCCAGTCCCACCAAAAGCTGCCAAACAAACCTCATGCATAATAAAAAAAAGAAAGGCAAACCACTCAGTCAGCACAACAACACATCACAAAACGATCATCAGTCAGTCAAGAGGGAACAGATCAGAGGACACAAATGAGCACAACTTCAAACATCCATGTACAGAAACAAGCTACCAAATCACATTCACTCAAAACACACAGACAAACACATGCTTCCCAGCCAGATACCCACCACAAACCAGATGCAGATCACTCCAGACAACCCAGACAAGAACATAAAGTATAAGGCACATTAAGAGCAACTGAGTGAGAGAGATAAACAAAAACATATGGATCCAGGAAACAGCCAGTCACATACAAATCCTTCTGGATTAAGCTCCTTCACCGTAAATCACCTGGATAGAACAATGAAGCAACTAAGACAAAAACAAGCCATAAAAGCAATGCAATGAACAAAATCAAAGTCACCACATGTAAATATATGAAAGAGAAAAAGAAATATTCGAAAATCAACTTTACCAAGAACTAAATATTTAAAGATATTATTATTACCTCTTAGAAAGGACATCCACATTTTATATTTTTTCAGGAGTATATGAAAACCAGATATGTATTAATTTTCTTCCATTTCCTTTTTCTTCTTTTTCCTCTTCTCTCTTATTAAGTAAGAAAATGTAATTTTACTGCTAGAAAATGGAAGAAAAGATATGTTAACTGAGAAGTAATTTATTGCTCAGTTTCTTTTTCTTGTCATTTGATTTCCAATTATTATTTTCTGCAACTCTCTTCAAAGACATGCCAGCCCATGCCATATCCTTTGTTTTGTCCAGGATTTTATTAGATGTTATGTATTTTACAGCTGAGTCCAGGTCTTGAAATATTTTAATTCCATCAGCAAGAAATATTTCAGTCTGGCAGGAAATAACAGTTGAATCTTTATTTGTTTCTTTTTAAGTTCTTTAATCAAGGGCAAAAAGTGCTTCCTTTTAGAAATAACAGCAGCTGAGTAATCATTGTCAAAATGGATGATATTGTCATTTATTTTAATTGGTGACTTGAATCAAGCAATTTTAAGGACTAGTTCTTTATCTTGGGATGAAAAGAATCTTACTATTACTGATTTAGATGAAGGATTATTCTTAGGTGTAGATGAAACTAGAGATCTGTGCGCCCTTTCACTTTCATATGATAAAGCCTCCATAAGGTCCGAAACAATACGTAACCAAGAAGTCAGGAAATTCACCATATTATTACCCTCTATATTGTGCAGTAGACCAAAAATCCATATATTATTTCTGCGAGGCCTATTTTCCAAGTCATCCAATTTATTCAGCGACAAAGTGTTCTGCTTCAATAAAAATTCAATATTATTTTCTCCCTTGTGTAGCTTTCCATCTATGTCGTTAAGTGATTGTTCAATACCCGGGATCTGGGATTTCTGCAGTTCTAAGTCCTCATGAATCAGCCCCATCTGTTTTGAGCACTTCTTCTTAATATTATACAGGTTAGTGTACATTCTGTCTAATTTCGGTGACAACTCCTGGATATTTGCTAGAATAGACTGAAATTCTTTTTTTAAATGAGGAATCCTGGGAATTAGCCTTGAAGAAGCTCATCTTTTAGTCAGGATGATGAGTAGAGTTTGTCAAGTAGTTATTTGACAGGAAAAGTCCAGTAAATGTATAAAATATTTTGATACAATTCTAGGTGACACTTAGAAATATCAGATTCTGTAAAGATGACCTGGTTAGGATTGTTTAAAAATAAAAATTCCTGTCAGAAATCTTTGAAGTGACAGAGCTAAAGAAAACTGCTGTTAACCAGATCTCATCCTGGCCACAGCTCCATGATTGATGACTTGAATGATACAGTATCAGAGACTCTGAGTGATCAGTAGGTTAAAACGTGGAATATCTTTGGATTAGTTCATAAAGTGAACAAATAACTTTGGTAAAGCCTAGGGCCTGTGATGTTTTTAATTTATAAGAAACTTAGTAGGCAGAAGAAAATTGGTTTAGCATACCAAACTTTCTTAATCTTCAAATTCCAGCAGTAAGACAGAGAGAAGAACTATGAGAAAATGAAGTGTTGTATAATAACATTCATTAAGATCAGTCAAGGATTAAAGTCAAAGGTTAAAAGAAACAGTCTTCACCAAAAGAACTCAGATAATGTTCTCAGCACTTTCAAAAATCCTCAGACTAAAGTCCACAGAGCTGCATTAAAATGTAACTTTCTTTTATTTACACATATATAATTGAAAGCAACACTCTGGCACAGGCTCCTTTTGGGTTTCTCTTTTTGAAGTACACAAAACTGCACTGAAACTGAAATTTTAGTCATTCAGGCAAAAAAAAAAAGTAGCACTTCAGCACAACCGCCTTCCAGTTTTCAGTCTGTGGATTTTTAAACCTAAGAGTTTAATAAGTTACTTTTTATTTTTGACCTAATGGTCAGTTTCATGTTTTTTTTTTAAATAGAGATCAGCTATTTAAGAAGTAAAATAACTTTTGTAAATATCTATAATACAATGGTGAAAGGACAAAAAGCCAGTCAAGAGGAATTTTCACAGGAGCTAACTGCATACATATTAGATAGAGAAAGGGAAGGAAGAGTATATCATGTAGGGACTTTAGACAAGGAGGTGTATTGTATAACTATGATTCTTGGCTGAAAAAACAAAGCTGACAGTGAGGTTAGGAAATCAAAAGATTATAAACTCAGTGGACATGGTACACAATTGCTTAAATGTATTTCCCTGTGCAATATCACCTTGTTAATTAGAAGAGCTATATTCAGTAAGGGGTACATATTCTGTACAGAAGGGAGAATCTGTAACTGATAATGTAACATTCTCTGCAGATCTAATACTTTGAGATAATTCAAGGTTGAATATTCGATCCAGAAATTACAATTTTTTAATGATAATGAGTTTGAAAAGTTGTACAAAATTAGAAAAAGATGGATAAATGTAATTTGGAGTCTATACACATGCAGATAAATTGCAAGCAGTTAGGTAAAGATTCTAGATTCCAGCAGAAAGGGTGGTGTGTAAGAAATACTTTCAGAATGGTTTGATTCCATAAAGAAGTTCAGGAGTAGAAGCAATGTAGTAGATCAGAGTAAGGTACAGGGTGGTTTGAAAGGAAAAGTACAGAACAGCAAGTAAAAGATGGAGCAAGGAAATGGATGCAGAAAGTTGTAAGGAAAAGTTTAGAAGAAGAAGAACAGAAACAAAAAGTATTTACTAGAAAAGTGGACTATGTGGTTGTCCACTGACAAAGAGTCTTACAAATAATAAAGAAGAAAATACAGGAAATGTTTGAACAGAAATAAACTGTTTTGTCAGAAAATGAATGATTCAGCAAGGGTCAATACAAAGAGATAGTGAAGAAACAATTTTAGAAGGATAAATGCTAAAATCTGAAGTATGAAGAGTAATGTTTTACTGAGCAAGAGTAGAAGAGTTTGAGCAGTAAACATTGCACTTATAGCATTGATAAATGCTTTAAAATGAATATAAGTAAACCAGTGGGCCCTGATTGCATGAGCAGCAAGTTATCTCTGGAGATTTCCCTCAAGTGGACTGAGGTGTTAGGTAAGTTGTTCTGGTATACACCACAAGAAAAAGTAGTTCTTCAATCATGCCTAAAAAAATATTGTTCTTATATGCAATAAAGGGAACTGTACAAATCAAAAAGTGTAAATAATTCTTTCATAATGTTTTAACAATTTTATTGGGTGACTCAAAAAGACAGATTTTCATTAAAGGTATAAAATCAACAACTGTATATTATTTTTTGTGGAACAAAGCCTGTGATTGATAATGTAAACAAAGTTACCTTGCAGAGAACCTTGATGAGGAGGGATGCAGAGATAACAGAAAATGTATTTAGTGTAATTGCCAGTCTGTACAGTTCTGTTGTACGCAAATTAAGTTTATGAAGACTAGACAGTTAACCTTGAAATACATGAAGAACAAGGGAGTCAGATATGTGCATGTTTAGCCTTCATCTTTTCATGATTTACAAACCTTAACCACAAAGATGGGTAGAATGGCCAAACTGGAATTCAGAGTGGATATCAGCAGAAACCAAGGGAAAAGAATACCAGAGCCACCAATTGTAATAAATATTATGTTTGCAACTTAATTGAATGTTGTCATATGGATACTCTTTAAGTAGTGTGTGTAATGTTATACTTGTGTGCATTGAGAAAGAACTTTTTTTATTAAAAATTGATGGTTCTGACATTCTTCAATCTTCTTTTCTGTTTATGACTTATGTCAGTAAGTTGTTAGTGAAATTGAAAATGATAATAGAGATCAGCCAAATTTGAGGAGCAGAGGTTTCCTGATAATTTGTTATGGAGAAAGTAAAACCCTACTGGTTATTTCTTTTTCTCATTAATTAGACAAGTGTGACACCTACAGGAGAATATGCAAGCATACAGTCTGCCAATTGATCCAAACAAGTCACAGCTGATGAGGTATAATATTAAGAATGGGAAGAAGATGGTGGTAAGGATCAGGAGAAGTACTTGAACTAGTAAAATGTATGACTTATCTAGGTATTATATTTTAGTCTAGTGGAGGCACAACCAGGATACTAAATATTTAAACATTAAGATAAGTAAATATTGCAGAGCTTTGCAATCAGTGGACACAGTGTTTGATGGTATGACCGTTAAGCCATTAAAAGTATAATATGAGTTGAAATCTATCCTTTAGTGATGTTTGGAGCTGATTTATGGCCAGAAAATGATAATCTGAATGTTTTAAGGCCTGTTTATAAAACTTTAAGGACGGCTCTGCTACTCTCAAAATCTTTCCATGAAGTATATTTGAGACATTAAATAAAAACATGTTTTTTGGACTGAGCAGAAATAGCTGTCAGTATGTATTGGCTGACATTACCAGAACAACTATCTTAAGAAAAAATAAGATGACTGTCTTAACCAAACTATATATTCCTCATCTATGTAGGATAAGTAATTTGTGGTACAAGAAGGATAAAGTGATGATATAAAAAAAAAAAAAAAAAAAATATATATATATATATATATATATATATATATATATATAGTACAAATCTGAAATTAAAATAAGAAATGTGTAGGCAAATTGGATAGGTTGGGAAAATATACTGAAAAATGAATGAAGCTAAAAACATAAAATATCTATCAGTGCTTATAGATGGGACATTTAAGGAACATATATGCAAGGTAAAAGTCTGTAATTCCAAATGAAAATGTATAGGCAAATATGATAAGCTTCCCTTACAATCTCCCTGCAGTTTGTCAGTCCTGGTGGTGTGCACCAGCTTACTTTTCAACAGTTTATACCTTTAATGTTGTTTTCTGCTTGAAAGCCTGTAGAAAAAAGGCTATACCTTGGCTAAAAAACATCTGTGAGGAACATACATCTCTCTAGCCTGCTGGAAAACAAAAATAATTTGAGTCCTCAGTCACAGAACTGCAAAAGTGCACCTTCTTTAAGCTATACCTTGGCTAAAAACATCTGTGAGAAAAATACCTCTGCCTAGACTGCTAGAAAACAAAAAATGATTTGACTCTTCAGTGACAGAACTTCAAAACTGCGCCTTCTTTAAGTATTTTACCCTGTACTACATTTGCTTTTATGTAACTTAGCCTAGGTATAAATAGCTGAAGCACATCACTGAACCAGTCCTGCCCATCTGCTGCCCTCTTGCCTAGCTGCCCTACACCTTTTGCCTATTTCCACCTCTCTAGATCTCTTCCATCCCACCTGCTTTCTACCTGTATTTGTCCCACTCCTTCCCTCAACTCTGCTTTACCCTATCCTTAGTTCTCACACAGTTTCCTTCATTGCTCTACTCTTATGCAGACATACTTACAGTTTTATAGTAATTTGTACTTGTGCAGGCTCTCTGCAGATATAAATACAGTTAAACAGTAAATTGTATTTGTGCAGCCCCTCTGATTGTTTCTGTAGCCTCCAATTTCCAGAGTACTGCTCCAACCTGCTCCATTCGCAATCTCTTCACTCGGGCTTACTCTGATCCTCTACCCTACCCCCATTTCCAACCATCCCCGTTAATCTTAAGGAAATATTCTACCCACCTGACCACATCCCTCTAATCAACCAATCCTCATCACCATATTTTACAACACTCCCCTCCTTCCAATCCAATTAAACACCTCTTTTACTTTATCTTAGTGTACATCCCACTTTCTCCCCTTCCTTTTGTATTGTCCTATAGCAGAAGAGTCAAACATGCGGCCTGTGAGCCACATGTGGCCTGCCATACTCCCACATGTTGCCTACGGCACACCTGCTGCTCCAGTCCTAGAGTCAGCCTGCCCTCCCGTACACAGCAGGGCCACCAGTTGAGCAACCTTACATCAAACCACAACTCATCACACTCTCAGCCTGTCAACATTTCAAGCCATCAGTCTATGAATACATGCACTCACTCACTCACTCACTCACTCACTCACTCACTCACTCACTCACTCACTCACTCACTCACTCTGATCACTCACCCACACAGTCTCTTCAGCATTTATACATGCTTTCACTCACTCACTCACTCTGATCGCTCACCCACACAGTCTATTCAGCATTCATACACTCACTCACTCACTCACTCACTCACTCACTCACTCACTCACTCACTCACTCACTCACTCACACAGTCTCTTCAGCATTCATACATGCATTCACTCACTCACTCTGATCACTCACCCACACAGTCTCTTCAGTTTTCTTACATGCATTCACTTACTCCGATTGCACACCCACACAGTCTCATCAGCATTCATACATGCGTTCAGTCACTCATTCACTCCAATGGCTCACCCACACAGTCTCTTCATTGCCACCCCTATCCCAAACATACCTCTCACCTGTCTGGAATTTCACAGAAAATCCAGATGTTTGCCTCATATTTTGGTCTGCTCTTCATAAAATGTATAGTTTTCTCACAAATCTTTGAGAGTTACAGTCAATCCTGTTTGGGGGGAGGGACCAAAAGACCCATGACAGGCAGTGAATGCAGCAAATCAGTGTCCCCAAAGTCACTGGTGTGGGATAGATAGAAGACATCCCACAAATTGAAATGTAGGCTTGTTTCAAAAAATAAGCGGGTACTTGTAGTCAATGTAGTGGCCAATCCTGTGTTTTGATTGAATTGCAGCAGGTTTTGGTTATTGTTTTGGGTAGCTGTCATGGAGCAATCTGTCTATGAGCAGTAGTCTTTCTTTGTCAGTTGGAGTGTTAGATTGAATATATATAAATATATATAAACATGCTTTGAATAACTTCATCATGTTTTCTTAGAAAAGGACAGTTAATGAAGAACATTGTGTGGTGCAGGAAAATTGGAAAACCTTGTACTTTTTTGCTGAAGTGAATGGAAAACCAACTTGTTTGATTTTAAGTAAACATAGCTGTGATGAAGGAATATAACATTTGCAGGCATTACACAAGTACTCATGCTTCATAGTATGATGAATATAATGGAAAGACGCATGAAGAAAAAGTTAAGAAGTTAGAACAGTCACACAGAAAGCAGCAGTTACTGTTTAAACATGTTCATCAAACTATTGATGCTGTTGTTCAGGCAAGTTATAGGATTGCACAAAAAATAATTGCGTAATCAAAACCTTTTTTGGAGGGGAACTTTATAAAGAAATGTATGCTGGTGGCCGCAGAAGATATTAGTCCTGAAAAATGTCAAACATTTGCAAACATAAGCCTTTCAAGAAATGCAGTTGCAGATAGAATTAATGAATTATCAGAAAGTCTTAACAGTAAACTCAAAGAAAAAGTTGCTAAAGTTTTAGCATTTTCTGTAGCAACTGATGAAAGTACAGATGTAAGTGACACAGTACAACTTGCAGTTTATATACATGGTGTAAATGATAATATGCAGGTAACTGAAGAATTTGTGGAACTGGTACCACTGAAGGGAACAATAACGGGGATAATATATATGTGAGTTTGGTAGGTGGACTAGATAAAATAGGTGAAGACTAGATAAAAACTGTGAGTCTGGCTACAGATGAAGCACCTCAAATGGTTGGTAGAAAAGCTGGTGTGGCAACAAACCCCCCAGATTTACTATTCTTCCATGCAGGACTAGCTTAGTCCTGCATGGAGGCGGCCATTTAGAAGCAGGACAGCAGCGCACCATGCATATTAATGAGGCGCACTGCCTGAGCTCCTAATCTTACACAGAGCGTGTAAGAGTGTAGGGGGCATGTCTGAGAGCAGAGCTCTCAGGATGTACATGTCCCAGCAATGAAGAACAGCAGAAAGGGCTAAGAAATAAGCGAGACCGCTCATAGGTGTCCGCATATCCCCACCAACATTCCCCCTGGTGTACAACAGCAAGTAAATACAAATAAAATGAACAAACCTTTTTTTTATTTTTTTAAAAATTGGATTAAAGCTAACCATATGTGTGCAGGTGTGCCCATCACTTAGCTACGGTTAATGCATCTTAAATGGCTGAAGAGGATAACAAGGAAGATATATGCAAATGACACAGTATAGCAATAGTATAGTGGGCAGAGCATTTGCCTTACGAGCAGGCATTACCAGTTCGAGTTTCACTGCAGCACATATCATTTTCCATGGCAAAGCACATTATGACTAATATTTTCATTGCATAACCCACTAAATAACATATATTTATGAACTAGAGTACTGCAGGAAATGCACATGTGAGGTGTCAGTGTCATAATGAATAAAGCACTAGCAAGCAGGTTTAAGCACCAATAAGCAGTAGTAAGCATATTAAAGCACTAGTAAGAGAGTTTAAACCCGTTTGCGTGGGGGTAAGCAATGCACACAGGTTAAGCAATTCTGAACCTAACTCTATGTAAGCATATGTAACTGGAGGCTAGCATTGCTTACCCTCATGCAAACCCACTTACAAATGCTCAAAAGTGCCTTGTATCCAATGGCCCTTGTTCTGCCCATCAACAAAATAAACAGTTTTGCAGGTCTTGAACCCAGGACCCTATACACTATAATCATAGTAGTTAACCACCAAGCCATCACAGCATTACAGAAGAATGAGGTATCAGCAAACAAGTGTTCACTATAGTAAATTCAAACTGAACTTGTGAAAGGAATCGGTATACAGACATATGTTCCATAACCCACTACATAACAAAAATATGTGAACTGGAGTACAGCAGTAAGCCCAGGTGTAATTGTAAAAGAGTGTTGAAGTCCCCAATAAAACACAAGGACCCCATACAGTGTACATACACATACATCATGGATACCAGGCATACATATAAGATGTAATGAATAATAAATCAATGCCAAAAAGGAAATATAATGCAAAGTCAATTGTAAGCAATGCTAAGCATTGCACAGACCAGCTTAGGAGGTGTAAGCAATGTGTAGGCCAGCTAACTCAATGTGCCCAGTGTTATATCCCTTTAAACAATGTCAACCTTAGGTAAGCAGGTTTTCCCATAGCGTAGCCTTTTTAGAACTTGTCAATCATGAAAAAATGCAGGAAATCAGCCCCACTTAAACCCAAGAGTCTGGAATACATCTCATGACTTGTTGTATCTTCCCTTGCAGGCACTATGTCAGGAAGGGGAGAGGGTGTGTGCTTTTGAGTGCAGTGCTGGTGTATCTAGGAGTCCAGAGTCATGGCAGAACTCCTTGTCAAAGACCATGAACAGAGACTGCTGCAGGGCCAGTACCAGGGTTCCCAATATAAGGCAAAAGCCTGGGACTGTCTCACCCATGACCTCACCAGTGCCACTGGCATACCCCAAACTGGAGAGCAGGTCATGCATCACTATGCTGACCTGAAGCGGTGTAAGGGGGACTTCTTGGACCAGTGGATCCAAGAGGCTAGAATGGCAGGGGCTGTACCAGCTGTGTGTAAGTATCACCCCACTATGTGTGTATTAATTGCCAGCTCATGTATATCATGGATAGATATGGCTAAATATCCCTCTTTTGTCCTCCACAGCTGCAAGTGAGTGGGCCATGAACCAGGAGGCCCATGGAAGTCGCCTGGAGAGGTTGCAATGTGAGGCAGATCAGTAATATTCTCGCATTTACTGTCATAGGAAATAAATCTAAAAGTATTAGTAAATGAATTGCCTGTATAAAACCCGTATTGTTTAACGCAAGTACTGCATACACCAGAAAATATGGAAGGAAGAGTTTCATATAGTTTGTATGTAAATAAAAGCATAATAGCCTGACAATAATGGTCTAACTGCTGGACTGCATGTGTATGCTCTGGTATCATATGGTAATGTAGATTTGCAATCATGTAATAGTACTGTTGTATTAAGCATTACCCACACCATGCACCATAAATAGTGTGTAGGAATGCCTGTATATGACTGGTGTAATCCCCAGAGGCCATTTAGTACAACTGAGAGACACATAGACAGAAAACAGGGAAAATGCAGACAACAAAACCCAAATAGCACATGAATCTGAGACATGAACTGTTGTTTTTTTAGCACACACAGCCATGGTTCGAATCCTGCCAGTGGTAGTAGTCTGCATACAGAATCATACCCCACAACTGTACAGATATATCCAGAATGTCCAGTACAGATATATCCAGAATGTCCAGTAAAGTAGCTCATACTTGTTGCCTGTCAACCTGTCCCCCTGGGAAATCAGTGGGATTATCCCAGATGTATAGGCAGCAAACAAGAAATACAACTGATTGATACACATCTATGAGAACAAAGCTGGCACACTAGCAACTCCACAAAACCTTATGAGACTAAGAAGCCACGCATGTCCCATTTACACCCCCATCTTCTCAAGCAGTGGCCAGAGTGTGTACAGTAACAGAGTGAGATGTATGTGCATAATAGTAATGTGGAATCTGGTGCTGTGTGTGGCAACAATCAGGTAGTGCTAACAAACATTTCTCCCACAGGTCTGTCAGATGCCCAGAAATACAAGAATGATACCCTGTACTAATACTGTTTACATTGGTATTGTATGGCATTGTGATTGATGCAGTTGCTCTGAATAATGAGGTATTACTCATCACTGTCACCCACACTGTCCTACAAAATATAACAGTCTAGATAATCTGTATAAGAGTGTTGTAATACAAGGTCAGAATGCAAAAGCACATGAGAATTAGACAGAAAGCAGGTAGGAGATATACAGCAATATCTATATAGCACACACAACTCTGATGGACAGAGCTTAAGTTGTAGCAGACACAGCCATGGTCTGAATCCTGGGAGTGGAAGTAGGCTGCATACAGAATCACACCCCACAACTGTACAGATGAGACCAGAATGTCAAGTATATGGGACCATATCTGCTGGATGTCCCCCTGTCCTCCTGGTAAGTCTGTGGGATGATCCCAGTTGTTTAGCCAGCAAACAGGGAATACAAGTGATTGTTCAACATCTATGTGAACAAACCTGTCACTGTAGCAACTCCTGAAACTGTTAGGAGAGTAATAAGAAAAGTATGTCCTATCTACACCCCCATGCTGTCAAGCTGTGACCAGAGTGTGTACAGTAACAGAGTGAGATGTATGTGCATAATACTAATGTGTAATCTGGAACTTTGTGTGGCAACATTCAGGTAGTGCTAACAAACATTGCTCCCACAGGTATGCCGGATACGAACACTGTGCCAAGAAATAAAAAACATTATACCATTTACTGGTACTGTTTACTCTGGTGTGATGCAGTTTCTTTGAATAATAAAGTATCACTGATCACTGTCACCCACACTGTGCTACATAATATAACTGTGTAAGAAAGCATGTATATGTATGTGTCAAGTCACTAAAGGTTGACGAGGGCAATATTCTGTATATGTCCCAGTACACCTGTATGTGGTCAACACATGGCCAGAGTCTGTGCAGAAAGAGTTGGATGGCTATGTGCACAACTTCAATCCGGAATCTGGGAGTATGTGTAGAAACAGTTAGTTAGTGTTAACATGCATTCCCTCTACAAGTATACCAGGTAAGAGGTGTATATTGCAGGTAAAACCAGTTCATGTATAATGATGATGACAGCCATATCACTGTCCAAACTAAGGCTATAGGGTAGTGTAGTAAGACATGTAAGGTACAGATAACAGCACTGACTAGTTGTTAATTGACATCCCCCCACCATATCTCCAACAATAAACAACATACCCACCCCAACCGGTATGTAATGACTCCAATGTTCTGATAATGCCCTATTGTTTGATAAATATTTTAATTGTTTGCATTTATTCCAACATTAGTGGCATGGTGCCATCAATGTACCTATATGCTGTCCTTAATACCACTGTGGTCCCATATATGCATGTGTTCTGTTTGCTATGCAACTGTTCCGTATCTGGTGTCTGGGTTAATGAGAATATCTATGCATGCTGTTATACCTAACCCTGGAATGTGTTGACTATTACTAACACACATATGATGATAAACTCTAAATACTATAGCATGTTTGGGAAGGCCAGTCCCACTGGACCCACCTCAGCTGGCCTTGGCACCGGGCACCAGCATGTCTGGGACCCAGCCCCGGACCTCCCTGTCCATTGGTCCTGCACCATCTTTGGGTGGAACTGCCTCAGGGGATGGGGCTCACCCCCCCGGGAGCAGGTGCAGACAGTAACCTGTCACCCATCTCTACGGCCAGGTCGTGTTGCGTAGCGAGCTCAACCAGAAGCTTGGTGATCTGCTAAGCCAGCTCAAGGGCCATGTGTCATGACTAGAGGGTCAGGCTGGCTCTGCGACTCAGCCCCCAGCACAGCCACCTTCAGGGCTGTGCAGATGCAGTGGTGACTGCCCATGGGTGGGGACCTCAGTCACACTGTTTCCACTAGGGAGCTCATGGGCTTCCGATTTCCCAACACCCCTCCACATCAAAATGTTTACCCCCCAAATGTGTCACATACCGCCCCTGCATGCATCTTGTTTGTCTTGTCTGTTAACCTACCCAACCTACCAACCTACCTCCCCAAATATACCTACTATCCCTCTCCAACATCCCACTCTCACCTGAAAAACAAAAGAAGAATAGGGCAAAATTTCCTTCCCCAAAAAAATCTCGCCGCATACACAGCTGTCCATTTCACACATGAGTCCACTGGATGCATGTTATCAGGTCTAATTGGCATAACAACTTATTATTGTTGTCCTCACCCCTCTCCCAGGGGTTTGAGTGTCCAAATCTACCTCCAAATTTAGTGTATATGCTCAGCTGTTGCTGTAGAAGAAATGGGCAGCTATGGACCTTCCCCACTCCCTTCCTGCACATCCCTATCTATTTTACCTACTGCCTTTCCTTCTTTGTGCCCCTTTTTCACCACTTTTCTATCAAACCTTTTTCTTTTCTTTTAAAGAAATTAGCGTGGGGTAAGCGGGACTAAGCACTTTTAAGCAGCAGTAAGCAGGTTTAAGCCTGTTTGCGAAAGGGTAAGCAATGCCTACACAGGTTAAGCAATTTAGAAGCTAACTGAGTATAAGAAACTGTAACCAGAAGTTAACAGTGCTTACCTCCGTGCAAACCCACGCAAATCCACTTACAACTGCTCAAAAGTGCCTTAATCACTCTGTATCCAACTGGCCTTGTTCTGCCCAGCAACAAAATAGACAGCCTCTGCAAGGCTCAAACCCAGGACCCTGTACACCATAGCCAAAGTGATTTTCCACTAAGCCACGTCAGATATACATAACCCTGATGTTTATACAAACATATCATCCAGTCCAGTCATTCAACAGTACAGGGAATGTATTCCTATATGTAGATGTATGTGTGTGTGTATATCTATTAATATCTAAACAGATAAAACATATCTATATATGTAGGATATATAGAGAGAAATATATGTATATATATATATATATATATATATATATATATATATATATATATAAGCATATATACATACAAATCCATACATCTATAGATATATAGGTCTACATCTATATGTATATATATATATATATATATATGTATATATATATATATATATATATATATATATATATATATACACACAGCAGGTTATATATATGTAAGCAGATGTATATATCTATATATAGGTATATACAGACATACATCTGTAGATAACAATGGGAACATAACAAAAACATAAATGTCCACATGCACCGTTAATGGGGTTGACAGGCCCCAATCAACATATGTCTTGTACAAATAGGTATACCTCCCACAGCCAAATACATCTGCCCTGCAATACACTATCAACTGTTGCAGATCCCATAACCAGGCCTTAACATGACATGGGCACAAGATGTTTACTGTACTCCATCCTACCTGTATGATGCCAGGCTGGTATCAGTAACATATCATGCAGTACAGTCTGGCTCCCATAGGGAATGTACAGTGTGGAAGCTATCAACATCCCTAGGATACATATACACACACATATATGCAGATACAGATATACATATACATGTATACATATATATATATATATATATATATATATATTTATATATATATATATATATATATATATATATATATATATATATATATATATATATATAGATAGATATATGTAACTACACATACACATGCAGAGATATGTATAGTAAGATACATGTGTAGAAGGTGCACACAATATGGAACAGCCACTATGCCTACAGTTACCACCTTAACAACTGGACACTGTATGAGCCACCCATACAAATGACAATCGTTGCCTGCAACATGTACCCACAGAGAGGTCAAAGGATATAACACCACACACAGGTTTGCATAAATGGGGAAGCTTTATTTGTGTACTATTAAAGTTATATATGCCATGTCACATAGCTGTTTAGACACTGACATCCATATAAACAGAGTAATGCAACTGTGAAACAGTTATACTAATACAGTAGCCCAGAAAGGTTTACAGATGTTACTGTCCAAGCTGAGGCTTTCAAGTAGTACAATAGTAAAGACAGACTGGGCCACAGGATACCAAACAATCAACAGTAAGTAATGCAGATGTATAGGTCTGCAGCCTATATCTACACTCTGTACACAGTCCCTTGGGGTAAAGAACTCAGTCGACACAATGGGATCTGACTGTTGCATAACAAGGCATAACTGCCACCATCACAAGCACACTGACAGACAGAACAGTCTGTATGGCAGGAGGCGGTAGGCCTACATTTACCCAAGGTGAATTGTATGGTAATGTACATCCAGATACCTTAATGCAGCAGAGACATGGTGTGTGTGGTCACATCTGCTTTTATCATGTGCACTATTGGCTACTGACAGACATCCTAAGGACATCATAGGACAGTACCACTGCTAGCACGTAATGTTCATGTGGACTGTTACACTCTGGACAGTCCAGAGGTATACACAGAACCCCTTAATGCAAGGCATGTGGACCAAGCCTGACAATGTGGATGTTAACAACCATGTAGATGGGTATAACACGTAACTACTGGTACATATTTGTCCCCATAGGTTATGCATTCACACACCCCTGTCTGTCCTGACACATGATAACTGCTGGTACAGAGGTGTCATGGCCACATACTAGCCACTAGATATTGACATACATTTGTACAGCATCCCACTGCTCTGTCTGACATACTTGCTGTTATGATGTCCCAGCAGCAGTATATCTGGTAGGTATCTGGACATGACATCTCACTAGGTAAGTACATTAAGCTGCTATGCATGTAACAATGCACTGTGCAAGCTACAGGCTCTACAGGCATGTCACAGCATAGAGTATGATACACCTGGGTGAAAGTGCATAACCTCAACCAATGTGAACATAGCCACAGCAACATATGGTAAGCTAGCGTAATAATGTAGTATATGGACTATCTGTGCAACACCATCCTCATATGTGCCACTCACACACTAACCCTACATATACTGGGCTGCTCTACAGTGTTGTCCAAAGCCTGTCTGTGGTATGGGACATGTGTGTGTATGGCCCTACAAATGTGTAAGCCAATAGGCTAACATACAGTGGAGCAGCATGTAACAGATAGAACAGGACCACGAACAATGACATCTACCACAGTCTGTACACAGGCCAAAGTACATACGACCAATACACACATTGTCGACAATCACCATGAGTACACAGACTTCAATACTGTACACACAACCACAGAATGTCCAGGTTATGTCATAAATTGTAACCCCTACTACACATAAAATGTGTAGCAGTCTGATATCTCACTGGCTTGTTATCAGATATGATGTCACTAATTATGGTGTACAGCACATATGAACCTCTTACTGCATGACATAAATACAAAGGTTGACAAGAGTTGTGGCTGGAGGAACATACACAGGGCCAATATAGACATGTTGCTGTGATACCCTCATACATTTACTGTTGTAACAAGGTTTGTTGCAACATATGTCCTGTGAGGGATATGAAGTCAGTAACTCTCACGGCTGTCAGCATCTACAGACTGCAATCCTCACACTACCTTCTGCAGTTCACAGACAGGTGTTCTGTGGGTAACACATGAAACAAAAGGCACCACACACTGCCCAGTCTGCAGAAGACCCTACATATGGGGGTTTCCTCATAAACATGGCACTGACATGGCAGCTATTAAAACATGTAGGACAGCCATATCCACACACACCCTGTTAAACCAACATTACTCAAAATGCAGTATAGCGGCACTTACAGTCTGTAGTCAGGTCAGGCACATCACCCTCCTGTGTTTTGCCCTGTTTCCACATTGTATGTTGTTAGAGCTAGATCCCCAATCCATCTGAGATGCTGTTTGCCAAACAATGGATCGAGTTCCTGCTCACAGTGAATGTAAAGGCTCAACACTAACATGATGTTCCTAGATATTGGAGTGTGTTTCCATGCAATTGGCTATGGGAATGTTACCAGCTGATCATGAGCAACACTTAAAATACACATGCTGCTACCTAAGCACAGCAGGTATAAGTCTCCACATCCACCAGAGAGGGAGTGAGAGAGGTAGACAGAGGCAAAGAATAGTCAGGGAGGGGTGGGAGATTAAAACATAAGCATGTTTAGGCCACACATCCATCAGTACAGGGTATCAAACCCCTGACGACTATGTAGTGTTATCACATGTCTGTGCAGTTATTGGATGCACCACATAGGTTACATGTTGAGGAGCCCTCAAAATGTATATGTGATGGTGAGTGACATTTGCAACAGGGATATGGTAGCTATATGGTAGGTGTAGTACACCTGCCTTTCAGCATGAACAGGTGCCAGCATCAACACAGCCACACTCTCACAGGGATGCACACACACTGACACACTTGGCAGGGCCAGGAATACAAATAATCACTAGTGAGATTGCCACAACACATTAGAGTGCAGGTATCACATGCACCACAGGGGTCATACGGAGGTTATATGGGCAAAGGGTATGTGTAGGTGTCTGATATGCCAATGGGGGATGTTCTTCGTGTTTCACTGTTGCAGTCATTACATTTGGGTTATCCTGTTGGCAGGTTGCCCTCAGTTGGCCTGAATTCCAAAGTCTTGGGTCCTGCATTGGTTGCTGTCGCCTTTTCCCTGACGTCAGGTCGTCAGGGGTATAAAAGATGCAGCCAACGCCATTTTATTCAGTCTTTCTTGCCGTGCGGTGCCCGAAGCAGAAGCAGTTCACAAGTGCCGGTCGGCCGACTCCTGAGATTTTCGTGTTTGAGTTTCAGATCCGAAGTCTTCATTAAAAGCTAAGTACCCCGTTGGGGAAACTTTTTTCTTGCTCCAGACAGATGTCAGAAAAAGTTAATAATTGTATTTCTTGTGGGAGGCAAATACCTCATAAGGACTTTCATTTTTACTGTATTCCTTGCCTAGGCCCTGACCACGACGTTGCTAGTTGTCGGTTTTGTGGTAGATTTAACCAATGCACTATTAAGCGTCTGTACGATTTTACATTAAGCTATTTTGGGTGAAGATTTAATTATATAATGTCATCGGACAGCCATCCGACTACCGGAGTTCACAAAAAACGCAAAAAAAAAGAAAAAGACAGGCAACCGAGGTCCAAAACCGATGAAGAAGCTTCTCCTAAGCAAGTCGCCAGTTCACTGGTTCTCAGTGAGGTGCTTTTACAGCCCCTGACGCCCGCTACTTTAGAGTCGCAGGCTGCTACCGAATCCCACGTGGAGTTGGCCAGGCCACTTGAAACTCAAGGTAATGGAGCCTCGGAGATTATTCCCTCAGATGGGTCCGGAGCCGCTGGGCAGGCATCGGCTTCTGAGGGTGTTTTCAGACCTAAACAATTGTATATTAAACCGACTTCAAAGAAAAAGACTAAAACACCTTTAAAGGCAAAGAAACAAGTTCACCAGCCACAAGGACAGGCCTCCATGCCCAAAAAACAGATGCTCAAAATGGCTGAAGACTTAATTACCTTGATCAAGGGTTCCCATTCCCCTCCTGATAAGAGGCCTAGGCAAGAGACAGACTATGAACCTTCAGATCAGGTTTCCATTTCTTCTGATTCCTCTTTTGATCAGGAATATTCTATTCCCCCCATGAGGATTCTGATGCTGAAGAATCAATTCTTTCAGCTTCTACTCCTGAGGACTACTCTTTTGGGGAAACTTTGCATACCATGAGGGAGCACTTCCACTGGGAGAGCCAAGATTTTTCAGAATCTAAGAAAAGGCTCAGAGACTTTCTTTTACTACCTCAACACAGGCCTCTAGCTATTCCACCTGTGTTGGACATTGTAGATGATGTGTTCTTGGAGTCTAGTCTGACCCCTGACTCTTTACCTGCAGCTCCTGTTAAGCCGTACAGATACTACTGGGTCCCTGACTCTCATAAATTCCTTTTTGAAAACCCTACTGCAGACCCAGAAACTATTTCTCAGGGTCCAAAAGGGGTCAAGGCTTCTACTGCAAAAACCCTACCCCCTCTGACAGGGATTCTAGGGCACTGGATAGATGGGGAAAAAAGATTTACACATCTGCTACTTTGGCTATAAGGGCCTTAAATTGCCAGTTTCATATGCTTAAATATCAGCAATATATCATGACACTGCTTAAACAGAAAATGATGGCAAATTCTAAATGTGCAGAAAACAAAGAAATGCAGGATTTATTGCATGCAGCTGAACAAGTTGGAAAGCATACTTTGCAATGTGGGTTTGATTCTCTGGAGGCCTCCTGCAGGACCGCTGTTACGGGTTCTGTCATTAGGAGGCATGCTTGGTTAAAGGAACAAAATCTGCCTGACCATGTTAAAGCAAAATTATTAGATGCTCCTTTACAACATGATACCTTGTTTGATGTTAAGGCGGAAGAGGTGTTAAAGAAAATGGAGGACAAAGCTAAATCTATGCAAACGGTCAAGGATTTCTTACAAGTACAGCCACCTAGATTTTCAGTCACTGGCCTACAAAGAACTGGTCCTTTCCAGTCTCAGACAGACCTCAAAGGGGCAGATCCAGGCGCCCTAAAGGCAGATCACAGCCACAAGGATCCAACAGGTCTAAGCAGTGGAGTGCTTCTACCTCCAAAGGTGGAGAAGACAAAGCACAGTCATACAGGAAACAGTCCCAATGACTTCCCCCTGCCTGCACCAAGCACTTATCTTCTGGCAGCACCCTTAGGGGGAAAACTAGCACTTTTTTCTCAAAATTGGCACATTATAACCCAGGACAAATGGGTTCTAGACATAGTGTCACAAGGCCACAAGTTTCATTTCCATACCCTGTCAAGGGCAAGCGGTTGGCCAGACCTGCCAAAAAATCAATGGGCAGAGGCTCAAAAACAAGTCACAGCTCTCATGGACATGAGGGCTATTCAACAAGTGCCACAGCAAGAACAGGGACAAGGATTTTACTCAAGACTGTTCTTGGTACCCAGAAAGGACAAAGCATGGAGACCAATACTGGACCTATCTATTCTAAACACTTTCCTGGATATACCAAAATTCAAGATGTTGACCTTACAGCAGCTTCTGCCCATGCTGGGCAGCAAGGCTTGGCTCGTGACTTTAGACCTAAACGAGGCATACCTGCATGTCCCAATCAGACAATCATGCAGAAGATACCTCAGATTCAAGGCTGGCTCAAAGCATTACCAATTCTCTGCACTGCCCTTTGGCTTATCTACTGCACCCAGGGTCTTCACAAAGTGCCTGGCACAAGTAATTGCTTACTGCAAACAAAGAGGAATACAAATATATCCTTACTTGGATGACTGCCTCATACAAGCAGAGAACAAGGACATTCTACTACAGCATCTGACATTTGTGATAAGACTTTTAACATGCCTAGGGTACACAGTCAACAAAAATAAATCAAAACTATTACCCTCTCAAGAGATAATATTCCTGGGTGCAAGCTTAAATACAGCTGCCCAGATGGCTTATCTCACTCCAGACAAACAAAGGCAACTGACTACCTATTTCAAGAAAATGGCAACAAAGGCCCAGTTATCTGCAAGAAAAATTCTACAGGCTTTGGGCTTCACGGCATCTTGCATCTTACTAATTCCATATGCAAGACTGCATATGAGAAAAATTCAATGGTACCTAAAAAGTGTCTGGACACAGCATTGCCACAGTCTGGAAACAATGATTACTCTAATTCCCTGCCTGCAACAGGAGTTTCGATGGTGGACAAAGGCTTGTCACCAAAACAAGGGACAGACATTCTCACTACCCCCAGCCAGGCAGAGCCTAACAATGGATGCTTCAGATTATGCCTGGGGGGCACACATGGCAGGAAGAGGCATTCAGGACACCTTGTCCACAATCCAAATGCATCTACATATCAATCAAAATGAGATGCTGGCTGTTCAAAATGCCCTGACAGCCTTCAAGGACCTACTTCATCTGGGACAACTACTGATAAAGACAGACAACACCACGGTCATGTGGTACATAAAGAAGCAGGGGGGCACTCATTCTTATCCCCTGTGCAGACAAGCCATGGCTTTATGGGACACAGCATTGACTTACCAAGTTCATCTGCAGGCATAATCCCTGCCAGGAAAAGAAAATACTCTGGCAGACGAACTAAGCAGAAACCTCATGGATCCCCACGAGTGGCACCTGGATCCACAAGTCTTCAGCATGATAACAAAGAAATGGGGACGCCAGGACATAGATCTATTTGCCTCCCCTCAAAACAATCAACTAAAAAGATTCTGCACAAGGACTTATCACAGACAAGCTTGGAAAGTGGACTCCTTATCTTTCAATTGGACAAACCTATCAGTATATGCCTTTCCTCCACTGCCTCTCCTCCCCAAGGTACTCCTAAAGGTCAGGCAGAAGAAACCAAAAATGATTCTGATTGCCCCAGACTGGCCATGCCAGTACTGGTATCCGATCTTAAAGAGCTTGTCCCAATGCCCAGCCTGGACCTTACCTCAAATACCTCATCTACTGTCCCAGCAAAACAATCAGATTCTGCACAGCCAACTCAGGACCCTAAACCTGGCAGCATGACGGATAATGTAGCCATACAAACCACACCTCTCAGTAAAGCTGTGATGGATGTCATTTTAGAAGCCAGAAGGCCTAGTACTAGAAAATCCTATGCTGGGAAATGGAAGAGATTTTGTGCTTGGAACCATGCTTAAGGAACTGATTCAGCTGTCCCAAATATTCCTCAGATTTTACAATACTTAACTGAGATGCTGGACAAAGGCTTATACTTTCATCAATTAAAATACATGCCTCTGTCATTTTGGCTCATTACAATACAGAGCCACTACTATTTTCTCATCCTTTAGTAAGGCAGTACCTCAGAGGAGCCAAAAACTTAAGGCCTCCAAGGAGAACACCAATACCTGCATGGGACCTAAATTATGTCTTGGAAAAACTCACTTTACCTCCTTTTGAGCCGGCTGCTACTGCGGATATAAAGTTCTTATCTTGGAAAACAGCTCTGCTCCTAGCAATAACTTCTACAAGATGAGTTTCAGAGCTACAGGCTCTCATGGCTGTGGAACCCTTTATCATTTTTCATCCAGACAGGGTCTCTGTTAGAACAAACCCTACCTTTATGCCTATGGTGGTATCCAGTGTAGCCCTTAACCAAACAATCCATTTGCCAACTTTTTATCCAAATCCACAGAACAAAGTGGAGACAATTCTGCTTTCCTTGGATATACACAGACAACTTAGATTCTACTTGGATAAAACTAAAGTTTTCAGAAGGACAGAGCAATTACTAGTGGCATATGCCACAACATCACAAAGAAAGGCTATCTCCAAGCAGACTATTTCAAAGTGGATAGGTCACTGCATTCATTTCTGCTACTCACAGCATGGCAAACCAGTGCCTATGGGCATTAGGCCACATTCAACCAGAGCTCCAGCCACTTCTGCAGCCTTTCTCAGGGGAGTACCAACCAAATAAATTTTAGAGGCTGCTACTTGGAGTTCAGTGCATACCTTTACAAAACATTACAATTTGCCTCTTTACTCAAAATCCAGGGCAGGCTTTGCCACTGCAGTTCTGCAGGGCCTCATAGCTGCTCCTAATGCTGTTTAGCTCCAGCCCCCCAACCATAGCTTTGGGACTTAACCCAAATGTAATGACTGCAACAGTGAAACATGAAGAACATAGTACAGTTGTGTACACTTACCTTAAATGTAGATGTTCGAGTGTATTCACTGTTGCAGTCCAGGTTACCCACCCAACATCCCCCTTATTTTTGCTGGAACTTATCTTTACTTCACTAATTTATACAACCTAGGTGGTGTATTTGCATATAGATGAAGGTAAAGTTTATTTTAGTGCATGTATGTTTTATTTACATAAATTTAGCCTACCCTTTTGGGGGCACCTGACATCTGGGGCAAGAAAAACTGAATAAAATGGTGTCAACTGCATCTTTTATACCCCTAATGACCTGACGTCAGGGAAGAGGCAACAGCAACCGAAGCAGGACCCAAGACTTTGGAATTCAGGCCAACTGACGCAAACCTGCCAGCAGGATAACCCAAATGTAATGACTGCAGCAGTGAATACATTCGAACATCTACATTTATGGTAAGTGTACACAACTGTACTTTGTAGTGAGTGTGAATGTGGTCATATGCATCATACAACACACACACACAGACACAGTGCCAGTACTGACATGCATGGGGTGCATTGCTGCATGGGTGTGTCATGGTCGACTGTGCCAGCCAGCTATACAAGGCTAGGTGATGGGTATACATTGGCATCAGGCCACATGACACTTCTTTGTGGCTCAGGGGTGTAGTGTCTGGATGTGACCACACAGGTCGGTATTGTGTTCACCATCCAGTCAACTGGGTGACTATTGCATGTGGCCAATGCTGTGCATTGCTTGCCATGTATGTGTTCCTTAGTCCATGACATGGGTGGTGTCTGGGATGTGCACACCTCCCACATGCATGTACAGTGACATGTGGATCTGTACCTTGGGGTGTCTGCCCCATGTTGTGTACACAGATTGTTATCATCAGATGCACCAGTCCTGGCCTCATGTGATGGGAACTGTTAATGGATGGCAGGTTGACCCAACACCTACATTCATAGCATGATATCAGTATTCCATGGTGACAGTAGCATCTGTCCATACAGGGCATGTTTTGGGGCATGGTATGTCCTTTGTGAGTCACATTTGAAGGCACCACAGTTGTTGCAGGTGCCCAGTGGGGAACATGGGGAAGGTGCACTGTTGGCATGTATGTGCCTATTGGACTGATGGTCAGGGTTACATGGCCACTAGTGGGCAATATGCAGGGTACTACCAACACAGCAGCTGTTGTGTATGAGACATAGGTTGAGGGTGTTATCTGGGTAATACTAGGGTCACTCACTTTGTTCACCTGGCCTTGATGTCAAATGTAGTGGTATGGATATGCACCCCAACCTCTCGGCTATTTTACATTTGTTATCCCTGTACAGTGGACATTGTGATATATACTAGGGCCACCATATAAGACATTTGCAAAACCCACTCCCCATTGACTCCAGTTGTTACACACTCACAACCACCTCGACACAGGATATGAATTACAAACACACACACACACACACACACACACACACACACACGCACACGCACACACACACACACACGCACACACACACACACACACACACACACACACACACACACACACACACACACACATATCATGTTTGGAATTAGAACTCCTACCTAACTAGTTTAGTACACTACAGCACTATGCAGATATAGGATGCACTATGGAGATTACTGGAGTACTTCTTCCCCAAAGGTGTATTTCACAGTGAATGACATCAGCAGGATTGCCAACGTAGGGCATTTGAAGTGTAGTGTGAGTGTGACTAGCCTAAAATGCATTGCTGCCTACACAGACATAGAAACACACACAAAACATCCACATGTGCCATGTGTGGGGATGGAACCCCTACCAGAGTTCTATATCACACTACAGCATGAAGCAGTTATAGGATGTACCATGGGGATAACTAGAGTACTCTTTCCCCAAAGGTGTATTTCATAGTGAATGACATCAGCAAGATTGCCAAAGTAGGGCATTTGAAATGTAGTGAGTGTGAGTAGCCTAAATGCATTGCTAACATCCACAACTGCCATGTTTGGGGATAGAACCACTACTAGAATTCTATATCACACTACAGTGTGACACAGTTATAGGACACCCCATGGGGACAACTGGAGTACTCAATCCCCAAAGGTGTATTTCACAGTGAATGACATCAGCAAGATTGCCAAAGTAAGGCATTTGAAGGGTAGTGAGTGTGACTAGCCTAAAATGCATTGCTCTCTACACAGAGACAGAAATACATACAAAACATCCACAACTGTCATGCAGTTATAGGGGGCGCACCACATAGATAAAGAGTATTCTTTTCCCAAAGGTGTCAGAGAGACAGACACACACACACACACACACACACACACACACACACACACACACACACACACACACACACACACACACACACACAGTTGTCAAGTCTGGGATTAGTACTCCCACCTATTTTATCACACTATAGCAGTACACAGTTATAGGGCATGCCACAGAGATTACTGGGCTGCAATCTTCCCAAAGGTGTATTTCAAGGTGGATGACATCAGCAGCCTTTCCAAAGTAGGGCATTTGAATTGTAGGGAGTGTGACTAGCCTAAAAAGCATTGCACTCTACACAGACACACAGTTGCCAAGTCTGGGATTAGAACTCATGCCTAACTATTTTATCACACTACAGTAGTACACAGTTATAGGACATGCCACAGAGATTACTGAGCTACAGCCTTCCCAAAGCTGTATTTCAAGGTGGATGACATCAGCAGCCTTGCCAAAGTAGGGCATTTGAATTGTAGGGAGTGTGACTAGCCTAAAAAGCATTACTCTCTACACAGACAGAGACACACACACACACACACACACACACACACACACACACACACACACACACACACACACACACACACACACACACAGTTGCCAAGTCTGGGATTACAACTCCTACTTAACTATTTTATGACACTACAGCAGTTCGCAGTTATAGGACATGCCATGGAGATCATTGGGCTACAACCTTCCTAAAGGTGTATTTCAAGGTGGATGACATCAGCAGCCTTGCCAAAGTAGGGCATTTGAATTGTAGGGAGTGTGACTAGCCTAAAACACATTGATCTCTACACAGACAAACACACACACACAGTTACCAAGTCTGGGACTAGAACTCCTACCTAACTATTTTATCACACTATAGCAGTACACAGTTATAGGACATGCCACAGAGATTACTGGGCTACATCCTTCCCAATGTTGTATTTCACAGTGGATGACCTCAGCAGGCTTGTCATATTAGGGATATGTGGAGGCCAGTGTGTGTACATGGGCTTTAACCCATTCATCTAGGGGTTGACACACCACAGGCGGGCACATGCAGGGCCATATTCCACAGGTACATGTATACAGCTGCTAGATGACTACTTCCTTGTACAGTCATGTTGCATAGCTAGCACTTGCACCGCATAGTCGGTACTGCTGACAGATACCGTTGCCTAGTATCTACAGTGAGTGACATCTGAACCTCATGTGGTTGTAGCCGTTTGGCTGTGTGCTGGGTGGGACAGGCCTGGATGGCTCCTTGTCACAGTCACACATCTAAGTAACATCTACTTTTGGCTTAGTATAGTGTGTTGTCCTTGGCTATATGTCTGTATTCTTATCCACTGTGTGTGCAAAGCATGAGTGGTGCATACTGAGGAGTGTCTGCTCTAACATCTGCAACTGCCAGTTATGTTTGGTCCACTGTTGTTTGCAGACATGGGCGTCATATGTTTAAGTGTGTGAGCATGCCCAGTATGACCTTTCAGTATGTTGTCTGACATTGCCTTCATTTCTCTGTGTGTGAGCATGCCCAGTATGCCCTTCTGTGTTGCATGTGTGGATCGATTCCAGGTGCAGACCTTTGTGTTGTACACTGCACTTAGCAAACTGTTTTTACAGGGTATCCATCGATCATTTGGCAATATGGGGACAAAATATTCAGGGGATAGTGTGTACTGTAGTTGATTGTGTCTGTGCTGCTTCAGCTACATGGTACTGCTGTTAGCAGAGTTATTCAGACATGTGTACTGTTATATACTGCAATGTTTTCTGCCCTCATGTACTGTCAGGTGGACATTCCTCCTCACAGTGATATCTTGGGGGACAAGGGTGACTGCAGCTGTGTGTGGTATTGTGGACAGATGCCTACATATTCATGGTAGGTTATGCCATCTTGGAGGGGGTGATGCAGACACTTGCTGCTGGGGCTGTGTATCTGGTTCAGCACCTTGGTACAGTGCTGGCAGGGGATCCCATACATGTACATCCATCAACATGACAGTATAGCCTTATATTGCTATGGCAATACCTCACAGCTGTACAGATTCGCACAGGTTACCCAGAGGCAGGGGCCACGAGTCAGGACGTTACCCCTATTGTGGTGTACGGGCAGGTATGTAGGCACCCATTTATGTGTTTACAGCCAGGGACAGTGTGTGCACACAGCTTTGTGTCAGACCTTGCACATTCCATGCTGCTCACACTCCCATCCCCCCTCAGTTATTCTCTCCTCTTCCTTACATTATGCATACATTCACTGATACTTTCCCCTATGGTTATCACCCCATCACGGCTGTGTGTTGTTGGTCAACAGTTCATGCAGTGGGACATGGTGGACATGTTACTGTGGTTTGTCCACATGGCCTTGCATATGGCGTATGTGGAGTGTGTTGTGTTGTTAATTGGGTGTCCATGACATAACATGCATTGGCAGTACATGTGAGACACAGGCCCTTGGCAGAAGCATGTGGGCCATTAGCTGTTGATGTGGGCCAGATGTGGCAGGCTGTTGCATTCTGTCTGTCCTACAGTCTCAGACCGCCATACAATATATTCCCCTGGGGTGACAGGGTAGGTGTGCTAGGTGTTCATGCCACTACCTTCTATCAGCCTTGATTGGTGGTGTGGATGCTGGCAGGGTGCTACCTACAGCTGATGACACACCTGCATGGGACACCTACACTGTATGCTGGATTCTTTTGCTATTGCCATATACAGCTGGTGTCATATTGTACCCATTCCCCACAGCAGGGGTACAACCAGAGAGATACTTGTGGGTGGTGTTTGATTGAGCTTGGTGCATGCTATGGACACTACTTGCATCTGACACACAGATATGCATTGGACATTCCAGTTATGCTTGCATGTGCAGGTACATCAGCTGTTTCCCAATACATCAGTCCTACCTCCTTTGTGATCTGCTACTGTTTGGGCAGACAACACCAGTATCCCCTACTACAGGTCCAGATAATGTGATGCATACCTGTTTGTACTATTCCAAGGGTGTGTCCATTTCACAGTGACACAATATATACTGTATGTCTGGGGTACTTTTCCCTTTGGACTGCTTGTATATGTAGCCCAACAGCCATGCCATGTCAGTCTTTCAGATGGTGACACATATTACCACCATACATTTGAAATGGCTTACTGCTAGCTTGTGTTATACTGGTGGGCATTGTGTTTGGCACTGCAGTTGTGAGAACTTGTCCCCATCATCAGCGGTAGTGGGGAATGACCACCAGGTCTTACCTCAACAAGCATACATACCGATCACACTCACACAATATGAAACACACACCAACGTAACACACACATACCTGTATATTGTGCAGATGCTACAACCTATCCTGCTACCTTGGCCACCTCTGTGCATCTGTGCTCCATTGGTATTATAGCTACACATACATGTTCCTACATTGGTTTGTGGGGGGCACACCTGACTGTTATGGCGTTTGTACATTGGATTGGGGGGGCACACCAGACCATTACTGCATGCATACGTAGGGATGGGGAGTGCACACCTGACTGTTTCTACATTCCTACACAGGATTTGGGGGGCACACCTGACTATTTCTATGTTTCTACACAGGATTGGGGGCACACCTGACTGTTTCTACATTTTTACACAGGATTGGGGGACACACCTGACTGTTTATACATTTCTACACAGGATTGGGGGGGCACACCTGACTGTTACTACATTTCTACACAGGATTAGGGGGGGCACACTTGACTGTTATTACATTTCTACGTAGGATGGGGGGGCACACCTGACACTTGTACACATTTGCTATGACTGTACCGGTATGTCAGGTACTCCATTTCATTCTGTATTCTAACCTATCATGCTGACTAGAGGCATATCAGTGTACTACAGGTCTTAGCTTTGATTGACCTACATATTAGTTTCTGACTTCTTACCCTTCAGAACTAAGATCCCACTGCCTGACCTGCTGAAGTCTGTCTGTGTAGGCCTGGGAGGGAGGTTACCCATAGGCATCATTCAGAGGCCATAGCACAGTCTTTGTTTGTGTTTGTCTACACCTGTCCTGCTGGCTGTGACTGTTGTTGGGCATGTGAACCCCCCTGACTGGCATGTGTGAGTCACTTACCTTGTGGGTGTCCCATTATTGAGGGTGGTGCTGCAAGGCTGCCTATGTCGGACACACATAGTACACTCCCTACACATGGTTGAGCACAGGTAGTGTCATGTTTGGCATCCCTTTTACTGTATGTGAGAGTCAGAGAGAGGTGTTATTCCCAAGGTCCCTCCTGTGTCAGTGTGTGTGCTATGCGTTGCCTCTTTGCCAAGGCCAGGGCATACTGGGCACACCTCCTTCTGCCTACTGGGGCAGGCTTGGGTTCCTCCTCCGAGTCACTCTGTGCCTGTGCAGGCCTTGGCACTGGTGGGGGACTATGTAGCCCTGCCCCATGCTGTTCCTGCTGCAGCTGTTTACACAGGATCATATTGTGTAGCATGGCACATAAGATGACAATTTGAGTACATGTAGCTGGTGAGTACTGCAAGGCTCCACCAGATGTGTCCAGGCACCAGAACCGTGACTTGAGCATCCCAAACACATGCACTATTATAATTCATGTCTGTGCGTGTGCCTCATTATGGAGTTCTTGTTCGGGTGTGTGTGCATTTCTGATGGGTGCCATCAGCCACGGCTCCAGTGTGTATCCAGCATCCTCCACTAGGTGACCATGAGGGATGTCCCCATTGGCAAATCTCTGGTACAGCTGCAACAGATGCCAGATGTGGGAATCATGATAGCTTCCAGGGCAGCCAGCACACACATTCATTATTATGCCCTGGGCATTGCACACAACCTGACTGTTGATGGAGGGGAAGCCCTTGCAGTTGATGTAGACCTTACCCCGCTCACCAGGTGGTGCTTTGATGCATATGTGCGTGCAGTCTATAGCACCCACTACCTCAGGGTATTCTGCTATTTGGTGTAACAGTTGCATATTGCTGGCCAATGCCTCACAGGTGTTGGGGAAATATATGTGCTCACCAGCATGTGCTAACATGGCATCCAGGAACTGGTGGAGTACCCTGGATGCTGATGCCTGTGAGATCCCCATCATATCCCCAGTTGGCCTTTGGAAGGTACCTGTAGCTAGTATACTTAGGCCTACACATACCTTGGTATCCACTGGGATTGTTCCCCTCTGTTAATTCTGTGTGTCAGGTGGCACAGCTCAACAATTTGCTGTAGGATGTCCCTGTCCACCCTATAGCACTCCACTATCTCCAGGTCATGTAGCCCCTGGTAGGTTACCCTGGGTCTGTGCACTCTTCTCCATCTCCTCACTGTGGGTTGGTCGACAACATTCACATCCTCACCACCCTCAGTCTCTTCCACAAGTTGTTGTATGATAGCTATTGCAGCCCCTATCATTTTGTTGTTTTGTCTGTTAAAACTTCCCTGCTTGTATACACCGGTGGTGTAGAGTATGGGAAAAACCAGAGTGGAAGGTTTTTGCATAGTTTATAGTAGTGTTCTGGGCTGGGCTGCGCTGTTGCCTGTGTAATTGGCTGATTCTGATTAATTTCACCTGCCAGCTGTGCTAGTTTCTCTTTGATTAATTCCTACTACTGATTTCCTTCCCATTGCCTTCCTGTTTAAGCCTAGGGGTGTGCCGTGCAAACACAGTGCTCAAATGTGCACAGAGCTGCTATTTCCTGGTTTAACTTTTTTTTTTTCTTTCAAACCCAGTGCGAGGCGTGCACACCCACTTAGGCAATGTAAAGAGTACTAGGCAGACTCAGACACAACCCCTTGCCTAGCTGTGTTTAGCTAGGAGCAAACCTAAGCCACAGAGCTCCAATCCATTTACAGTATGCCTGACACACCCCCTTGAGATGTCAGCTAACTCCTAGCTTGCACCAAGCTATTCCTGCTCTTACACTGTTGGGAACTGACTAGCATGCTGGGGAAATCTGGGATTCACTATCATTCCCCTCATTTGCATAGGATTGCCTGCTAATGCATAGTCACATGTCTCACACTGAGCCTCCCCCCTTAGCAATCACTACTCACTGGCCATGTTGACTTCTGTCTGCCATTAACTTTAATGGCAGAATAGTGATTTTAGTTAGAATGCTTATTTTAGGTTTCTTTTCTTATTCCCCCGATCCCATTTGCACGTTGCTGCCCTACTCTTAAACAGCCGAGATCGGCTAAAAAAAAATAAAAGTTGATTTTTTATTTTTTAAGCTGTTTGCAATGCCAATGGCCTTATACTTGGCCATTGGCATCCTTCCTGAATGATATGCGCCCTTTATTTGGAGCTGTCACAGCTCTGTTTTGGAATTTGCAGAAATGTACTCGGTTACTAACTGTGTATATTTCTGCAGATTACACTAGTCCTGCACGGCTGGTTTCCAGCTTCCTGGATCACAAATTCACCTAATTTGCATGGATTTCTCCTGCAAATGGAGTAATTTGCATACAGGGGCTGAGTCTGTGCAGGACTAGTGCAGGAGCATTCATGCATGCCCCTGCAGGCTATTCCTGGATCGCACAGCAGACACATTGCCTGCTAGAGCTCCTGCACTAATCCTGCATGCTGTGCAAGGCTTGCAGAATCCAGGGGAAAGGTAAAGGAAAAACTACTAGCTATGAACTTAGACCATCAAATTCACACTGTTCATTACATAATTCACAGAGAAGTGCTTTGTAGTAAAACATTAAGGATGGATCATGTCATGGATATTGTTATTAAGGCAGTGAACTTCATATACATGAGAGGTCTAAACCACAGACAGTTCAACAACTTATTGGAGGAAATTCAGACTCATGGTCTGCCATATCACACTTGGTTAAGCCGAGGAGTTGTGCTGAAGTGCTTTTAAGAATTAAGAAGTGAAATACAGAGGTTTATGCATGCGAAAGGAAGAGATATGCAGGAACTGAAAGACAATGAATGGGTTCAAGATCTAGCTTTCATGTTAGATATAACAGACCACTTACATTACCTGAATGCAAGGCTGCAAGGTTGCAATAAATTGGTGACAAATTTATATGACTGTGCCTTTGAGTTGAAGCTTAAACTTTTTGAACCCCAACTAGCAGCAAGTAATACTGCACATTTACCAACTCTGAAGTCCCTGCAAGATGCACCTGAGTTTCCTGATGATGTCAACACTGAAACGTACTGCACTAAGATTTCCAAGTTAATGAGGTAGTTCAGAGAAAGATTTGTAGACTTTAAAAACCTTGAGAAGGAGTTTTCTGTTTTCCACAACCCTTTTCCTGTTAGTGCTGATGAGTTACTAGAACAGTTTCAGTTAGAACTAATTGAGCTCCAGTGTAATTCAGAATTGAAGAATAAGTTTGTTTTCAAGTGTTGATATTGGCACATTTTATCAGTATGTTGCGGCAACGTACCCCAGAATTAACTGTTTGGCCTTGAAGATTATGCCAATGTTCGGCAGTACCTATGTCTGTGAACACCTTTTTTCCTGTGATGAGCTTGAACAAGTCTCAACTCAGGTCTCAACTTACTGATGAACATCTCAACTCAACACTGAAGGTAACCACTGTTCAATCCTTAGTGCCAAACATTGATGCACTTGTGCAGGCCAAGAGGTGCCCAAGTTTCTGGGAGCAGTAGTACCAGGAATTAAGGTAAATAGCTTTTTTTTCTTAGCTAAATTGACTTTTTTAGTATCATCATCATCATCATCATTATTATTATTATTATTATTATTATTATTATTATCATTATTATCATTATTATTATTACATTACTCCTCTAATAAGTGGTTTCGATCTGATAATTACCTGGCCTGCATACTGTATACTCTGATGAAATGTGGGGGTAAATTAGTTTGACAACTCTGTCCTATAGTATCCACCCTGTAAACCAATCTAAACACCTCCTCTATTTCGTCTCATCTTACATCCCTCTTTCCCCTCCCTCTAGTTTTACCTCTTCTCCAACCAATCTGCCACTCACCTACACTCTAATACTACACTCTTACTTCCTGCTCCACCTAAATCACACCTGCTTGATACTTCTCCCTTTTGCTCTACCTCTCACCTATTTCATAGAAGCCCACCATCTTCCACTCACCACCATCCAAATCATGCTTCTCAACATACAGGCATCCACTATATTACTTATCCTTTCCTCCTTGACCTCACATCACACCAATTTATCTGATCTTAAACCATCTCCAACTCTCTCTGAAGCATTGCAACACCCACAACTTCACCTGGTCATGCTCTATCTTTCCCTCTCCATATAACTTTTCTTACACTTCTCTCTTCAGAACCAAATTATTGCCTTATCCTCCCTCTCTTGCTCCTACATTCAAACTAAAAATGTTGCATCCTCAACTACTATACTCCAAAGCTCCCCTTACTTACTAGAATTCTCCTTCTAGCTGGTGACGTACACCCTAATCCAGGTCCCTCCACATCACCTCCCACTGCTATTCAGACACCACCCTGCTTCTCTATCCCCTCTTTAACCCTCTCCTCCTCCTCCCCTAAAACATTATCCATAGTATCTATGACTATACAAAGTGTACCAAACAAAACCACTGAACTTCACACGTGGATTTCCCATTATACTCCACATATCTTAATCTTGTCTGAAACCTGGTTAAAACCCTATATCTCAAACAATGAAATTTTACCCCCTGAGAACAATATCTACCGCCAAGATAGAATTTTCAAAAAAAGAGGGGTGTAGCCATACTATACTCTGAAGAATTTAACCTCTCCCCTATATCCACTCATCCTTCTGATTTTCATCCTGCTGAGCTATTAATACTTAACTGCCACATAAACACCCATACAAAATTCACCATTGCTTCTGTCTGTATCCCACCTGACTAAAACATCCCTATTCTTGAAAACATACTGCAATGGATCTCACAAAACATATCCTATGAAACTGTAATACTTGGTGATGTAAATATTGACTGGAAAACGTTAAGTGGAAACTCCCTTCTCCAAAGCATTAATCTCTTTGGATTTACCCAACTCATCTCAACACCAACTCACTTAAATAAACATTTCAACTCCAGCACTATCCTTGACTGGGTACTGACTACTGACCCTCACCTCTATCACAACCCCTGCACCCTTCCTGATACCTTAAGCGACCACTTACCCATCTATCCCCAAAGACACTCTCCACAGCTATACAGACCTCATCTTTATAAAGACTGCCGTAAACTCTCTAGCTTCAACCCGACAGTTTTTAATGAAAGACTTTTATTAATAAATCGGTCCTGCCTGCATTGTCTTCCTCTTAATGATGTCATGCTAAAGTACAACAAACTCTTCTTAGACATCTTCAACACACTAGCACCCCTTCATAAAATCAAATTATGCCCCCTGGCTTACAAAAGACATTTGTTCCCTTATGCATCAGAGAGATTCTGCTTGGAAAACATGGTGAAATCTAAATCCCCTACTCACCATCAAATTTTTAATGAACTTAGAAACCATACAAAAAACATGTGTACAGTGACAAGAAGAAAATTTTACAATAAGGCCCAAAGTAGACTTCACTCTAATCCCAAATACTTCTGGAGAACTATTAACTCCATCCTTCACCCTGGAAGCCCACAGACTCCCAGTCCCTACCCTAACAATTTTGCACAGGACACTGCCTCACTCCTCAACCATTATTTCATTGATACTATTCATAAATTGACCAACACAGTCCAGAACCCAACTCATCTATCCCTCCTTAAACTCCTTCTAACCAAACCCTCTTGTCTTTTAAACCCATCTCCACCACTTATATTAAGTCTCTCCTCCAAAATCTAAAACTGTTTTCCTTCTGCTGATAATATACCCCCCTCTTTCTCAAACTTGCAGTTGAATCTACTGCCTATCCAATGTCGATACTTATCAATAGATAAAGTCGTGAAGCCACTGATGTTCTTCGGGTTTCACTGTTGCAGTCATCACACTTGGGTTATCTGCCTGCAGGTAGCCCTCAGTCAGCCCAAATACCCAAGTCTTGGGATTTCTGCATCAGATGCTGTTGTCTCATCCATGACGTCAGGCTGTCAGGGGTATAAAACATGCAGCCAATGCCATTGCATCAGCTTTTTTGCCATGCAGGAGCCCGAAGCAGAAGCAGTTCGCAAGTGCTGGTCGGTAGCTACCTGAAATTTTCGTTTTTCAAGTTTCAAACCTGAAGTCTTCTAAAGCTAAGTACCCCATTGGGATCTTTTTTTCTTGCTCTAACCGATGTCAGGAAAAGTTAACAATTGTCTTGCCTGTGGAAAGCAAATAACTCACAGAGATTTTCATTCTTACTGCATCACCTGTTTTGGCCCAGACCACAACGTCCCTCGCTGTCGGTTTTGTGCCTTGTTCAACGCCCGAACTATTCATCGTCGGGCTGTTTTTGTCTCTAAATTCTTTCGCTCTCGTTCTCCGTATTCCAAAATGGCTTCAGTAAGCCATCCAACTACTGATCTTCCAAAAAAAAACGCAAAGATAAAGACAGAGACAGACCGCATAGTTCCAAACCTGCCAACAATGCTTCCGTTAAGCTAGTTGCCAGTCCACTGGTACTCAGTGAGGCACTTTCGCAGCCCCTGTTACCAGCTTCTACAGATTCGCAGGCCTCTACTGAGACCCATTCGGAGTCTGGTATGTCGCGAGATGCTTCTTCGACTATGGAACCTGCAGATGTCTCTACCTTGGATGTGTCTGGAGCTGCTGTGCAGGCACCAGCTTCTGAGGGTGTATTCAGACCTTCCGATGTTTGTATTAAACCAACTACTTCATTAATGACTAAATCTACCAAATTTCTCAGGCCCAGCGTTTGCACTACACCTAGGAAACCGACAACCAAAGCACATTCTCAAGCACCCATGCAACAGAAACAAATGCTTAGAATGGCTGAAGGCCTTATTACTTTAATTAGGGGAAGCCAGCCTTCCCCCTCTAAAAGACAAAGAAACCGATCTTCCTTCTGATTCTTCAGATCATGAGTCTAATGACTCTGATCCCTGTGATCACCAGGACATGCCCTTATCTACCTATGAGGACTCAGATGCAGTGAATTCAATTCCCTCAGCCTCCCCCAGAGGACCTTTCTTTCGGTGAAACCTTGCATACCCTAAGAGAGCATTTCCACTGGGAATGCCAGGACTACCCACAGTCCAAAAAGAGACTCAGGGAATTTTTAGACTTGCCTCAGCATAGGCCTCTAGCTATTCCCCCCTGTCCTGGATATTGTAGATGATGTCTTCACGGAATCCAGCCTTAACCCTGATACTTTACCACCTGCTCCTAGAAAGCCTGACAGATACTACAGAGTACCTGGCTCTCACAAATTTCTCTTTAAAAACCCCACTGCGGATCCAGAGACCAATTCCCAGGAACCTAAAGGTATTAAGGCTTCTGCAGCCAAAAACCCTACTCCTTTGGACAGGGATTCTAGGGCTGTAGACAGATGGGGTAAGAAGGTATATACCTTTGCAACTCTTGCCATCAGGGCTTTAAATTGCCAGTTTCACATGTTGAAATACCAGCAGCATATTATTGATCTAATTAATCAAAAAATGTTTTTGATTCTTGATTGTGCATAAATAAGGACTTATAAGACTTAATGCACTCTGCAAACCAAGTTGGTAAACATAATTTGCAGTGTGGTTTTGATGCCTTAGAAGCATCTTGCAGGGCTGCTGTCATTGGGTCTGTTCTGAGAAGGCATGCTTGGCTGAAGGAACAAATCTTGCCAGATCATGTCAAGGCAAAATTACTTGATGCTGCATTAAACCAAGAATGTTTGTTTGGCTCTAAAGCAGAAGAAGTTCTTAAAAAGATGAAGGAAAAAGCTAAATTCATGCAAACTGTTAAGAATTTCTTACAGGTACAGCCACCTAGATTAAAAAAAACTTAAAAAAAAATGGTCCTTTCCAGTTCCTTCCAGACCTTCTCAGCCCAAACCCAGGGGCAACAGACCACAAAGACTACAGTCTCAGGGTATGCACAGATCTAAACAATGGAGTGCTCCCTCCTCAAAAACTGGGAGTAGTACGCCACCCCCTATGGAAAAAGTTCACAATGACTTGTCCTTAATCCTTCCCAGCCATGCCCAAGTACTTGCACCCCTAGGAGGAAAACTCGCCCTGCATGCAAAAAACTGGGAGTATATTACCCAGGACTGATGGGTCTTAAACATTGTATCCCAGGGATACAGATTCTATTTCCACTCTCTGCCAACCCCAAGTGGATTGCCAGACCTTCCTCCAAACCAGTGGACAGAGGCCCAAAAGCAAGTACTTTCCCTTCTCAGTATCAGGGCTATTCAACCTGTGCCAACAGAGCAAAGGGGACAGGGTTTCTACTCCAGGCTGTTCCTGGTGCCCAGGAAAGAGAACTCTTGGTGCCCTATTCTGGATCTGTCAACCCTAAACACCTTCCTGGTGGTACCAAAATTCAAAATGCTTACACTCCAGCAGCTCCTTCCTATGCTAGCCAAGGACTCCTGGCTAGTCACCCTAGACTTAAAAGAAGCTTATCTGCACATCCCCATAAGGGAATCTTGCAGGAAATATCTACGTTTCAGGGCAGGGTCTAAACACTATCATTTCTCTGCACTTCCCTTTGGCTTATCTACTGTGCCCAGGGTATTCACAAAGTGTCTGGTTCCAGCCATTGCTTACTGCAGGCAGAGAAATATTCAAGTTTACCCATACTTGGACAATTGCCTGATTTAGGTGGGCAGTCAGGAATTGCTACTTCAGCACCTGATGTTTGTAAAGAGACTCCTAACTTCTCTGGGGTATACCATCAATGAAAATAAATCACATCTGGTACCCAGCCAAAAGATTGTATTCCTGGGAGAAAGCTTGAACACAACTTCCCAGATGGCATTCCTCACTCCAGAAAAGCAGGTTTATTTGACAACTTATTTCAAATTACTGGTCACCCAAACCCAGCTGTCTGCAAGAAAAATACTACAAGCCCTAGGGTTCATGGCCTCATGTATTCTACTGATTCCATATGCAAGACTGCATATGAGGAAACTTCAATGGTACTTAAAAAGTCTCGGGTGTCAACATTCCCAGGACCTGGAAGCAGTGATTCCTATAATTCCTTGCCTAAAGACAGAGTTCCTTTGGTGTGCAGAGGCTTGCAACCACAACATGGGACTCCCTTTTTCACAACCCCCACCGTCCAAAGATGCATCAGACTATGCATGAGGGGCTCACATGGCAGGCAAATGCATTCAAGGCAAATGGAGCCCAGGACAAATTCACCTACATATCAATCAAAAAGAAATGTTAGCTGTACAGAATGCACTGACAGCCTTCAAATACCTTTTCCTGCCAGGACAACTCCTGATAAAGACAGACAACACCACAGATGTTCATCGTGTTTCACTGCTGCAGTCATTACACTTGGGTTATCCTGCCATCAGGCAGTCCCACAGTCGGCCAGAGTTCCAAAGTCTTGGTCCGGCGTTGGTTGCTGTCACTTCTTCCCTGAAGTCAGTGCACCAGGGGTATATAAGATGCAGCCGATGCCATTTTCTTCAGTCTTTCTTGCCGCGCAGTGCCCGAAGCAAAAGCAGTTCGCAAGTGCCGGTAGGCCGACTCCTGAGATTTTCTATTCGAATTTTAGAACCGAAGTCTTCAATAAAGCTAAGTACCCCATTGGGGAAACTTCTTCTTGCCTCAGACCGATGTCAGTAAAAGTTAATAATTGTATTTCTTGTGGGAAGCAAATACCTCATAAGGATTTTCATTCTTACTGTATTCCATGCCTAGGCCCAGACCACGACATCACTAGTTGTCGATTTTGTGCTAGATTTAACAAACGCACTGTTAAACGTCGGTTTGACTTTGCTCGCCATTACTTTGGCTGAAGGTTCAATTATACCATGCCGTAGGAACAACCGACGACCGGAATACACAAAAAATGCAAAGACAAGGATAAGGACAGGCATCCGAGGCCCAAAACTGACAATGAAGCCTCTTCTAGGCCAGTCGCTGGTTCTCAGTGAGGTGCTTTCGCAGCCCCTGACACCCGCTACCTCAGAGCCACAGGCCACATCCGACTCCCACGTGGAGATGTCTAGGCCTCTGGAAACTCAAGGTATTGGGCCTACGGAAACTAACCCCTCAGATGGGTTTGGAGCCACTAAGCAGGCATCGGCTTCTGAGGGTGTTTTCAGACCTTCACAACTTACCATTAAATCTATAGCCAAGTCTAAAACTCCATTAAAGACAAAGAAGCAAGTACAGCATTCATCTGGACAGGCCTCCATGCCTAAAAAACAGATGCTTAAAATGGCCGCAGACTTAATTGCTCTGATCAGGGGTTCCCATCCCCCTCCAGATAAAAGGCCTAGGCAGGATACAGACTATGATACCTCTGACCAGATTTCCATTTCTTCTGATTCCTCTTCAGACCAGGGATACTTTTTACCCCCCTATGAGGACTCTGATGCTGAATAATCAATTCCTTCAGCCTCTCCTCCTGAGGGCTACTCTTTTGGGGAAACTTTACATACCATGAGGGAGCATTTCCATTGGGAGGGCCAGGATTACTCAGAATCCAAGAAAAGGCTCAGAGACTTTCTTTTATTGCCTCAGCACAGGCCCCTTGCTATTCCACCAGTGTTAGATATTGTGGATGATGTGTTCTCTGAATCCAGTTTAAATCCTGATTCTTTGCCCCCTGCTCCAGTCAAGCCAGACAGCTACTACAGAGTCCCTGACTCTCACAAATTTCTTTATAAAAACCCTGTTGCTGACCCAGAAACAATTCCCCAGGGTCACAAAGGGGTAAAGGCTTCCACAGCTAAAAATTCAGTTGCCCCTGACAGGGATTCTAGAGCATTAGACAGATGGGGGAAGAAAGTTTACACTTCTGCAACTTTAGCAGTGAGGGCTTTAAATTGCCAGTTTCACATGCTTAAATACCAACAATATTTAATGTCTCTGTTAAAACAGAAAATGCTTATAAGTTCAGAACATCCTGACTATAAGGAAATGCAGGATTTATTGCATGCAGCTGAACAAGTGGGAAAACATACTCTGCAATGTGGTTTTGATTCATTAGAGGCTTCTTGTAGAGCAGCAGTTACAGGATCTGTGATATGAAGGCATGCTTGGTTAAAAGAACAAGGTTTACCTGATCATGTTAAGGCAAAATTATTGGATGCTCCTTTACAGCAGGATATATTATTTGGTGTCAAGGCAGAAGAGGTATTAAAGAAAATGGAGGATAAGGCAAAATCTATGCAAACAGTGAAGGATTTCTTACAGGTACAGCCACCTCGATTTAGCAGAAATTGGCCCTCCAAAAATTGGTCCTTTCCAGTGTCAGACAGACCACAAAGAGGCAGATACAGACACCCAAGAGGCAGATCTCAGCCCCAAGGCTCTTACAGACCATGACAGCGGGGTACTTCAACCCCAAAAGGAGGGGAAGACAAGCCACAACCTTATAGGAAACAGTCCCCATGACTTCCCCCCTTCAAACGCCAAGCACTTATCTTTTGGAAGCTCCCTTAGGGGGAAAACTGGCATTTTTTTCACAAAACTGGCATATAATAACCCAAGACAAATGGGTTCTGAATATTGTGTCTCAAGGTTACAGGTTCCACTTTCACACTCTACCAAGGCTAAAAGGAATGCCAGACCTGCCACCAAATCAATGGGCAGAGGCACAAAAACAGATTACAACCTTCATGGACATGAGAGCAATTCAAAAAGTGCCACAACAGGAACAAGGACAAGGATTTTACTCAAGACTTTTCCTGGTCCCTAGAAAGGACAAAGCCTGGAGACCCATACTGGACCTTTCTACTCTAAATACTTACCTGGATGTTCCGAAATTCAAAATGTTGACTCTTCAGCAGCTTCTTCCCATGCTGGGCAAGAAGGCTTGGCTTGTTACTTTGGACCTCAAAGAGGCATACCTGCATGTCCCTATCAGACAAAATTGCAGAAGATACCTCAGATTCATAGCTGGTTCAATACATTACCAATTCTCTGCACTGCCCTTTGGCTTATCTACTGCGCCCAAGTTCTTCAAAAAATGCCTGGCACCAGTAATTGCATTTTGCAGACAAAAAGGAATTCAAATATATCCATACTTGGACAACTGCCTTATTCAAGCAGAGAGCAATGACATTCTTCTAAAGCATCTGGCATTTGTACAAAGATTGCTAATTTGCCTAGGGTACACAGTAAATGAAAAGAAGTCAAAACTAGTGCCCTCACAAGAGGTAATATTCCTGGGTGCCAGCTTAAATATAATGGCCCAGATGGCTTATCTCACACCAGACAAGCAAAGACAACTGACTCAGTACTTTCAACTGATGGCAGCAAAAACCCAACTCCCTGCAAGAAAAATTCTGCAGGCCTTGGGGTTCATGGCATCCTGCATACTACTGATACCATATGCCAGACTGCATATGAGGAAATTACAATGGTACCTAAAAAGTGTTTGGACTCAACACTGTCACAGTTTGGAAGCAGTAATACCACTTATTCCCTGCCTACAACAGGAGTTTCGATGGTGGGCACAGGCATGTCACCTCAATAAGGGACAGCCTTTCACTCTACCCACAGCCAGGCAGACACTAACAACAGATGCTTGGATTACACCTGGGGAGCACACATGGCAGGAAAATGTATTCAGGGCAAGTGGGCCGCAGACCAAATGCATCTTCACATCAATCAAAAAGAGATGCTAGCTGTACAAAATGCCCTAACAGCTTTCAAGGACCTTCTGCATCCAGGACAACTATTACTAAAGACAGACAACACCACAGTTATGTGGTACATAAACAAGCAAGGGGGCACTCTTTCTTATCCCCTCTGCAAACAAGCCATGACCTTGTGGAACACAGCTCTAACCTATCAAGTTCATCTGCAAGCACAATTCCTGCCAGGAAAGAAAAATACTCTGGCAGACGACTTAAGCAGAAACATCATGGATCCTCACGAGTGGAAATTAAATCCACAAGTATTCAGCATGATAACACAAAAATGGGGGAGCCCAGACATAGATCTTTTTACCTCCCCAGTGAATTGCCAACTACAGAATTTCTGCACAAGGACTTACCACAGACAAGCATGGAAAGTGGATGCTCTCTCGTTCAGCTGGAAAAGCCTAAAAGTTTATGCCTTCCCACCACTGCCTCTCCTGTCAAAGGTACTCCTAAAAGCCAGACAAGAAAAGCCAAAAATGATCCTGATTGCCCCAGACTGGCCATGCTAGCACTGGTACCCAATCTTAAAGAACTTAGCTCAAGGCCCACCATGGATTTTATCTCAAATTCCGCATCTTCTGATCCAACAAAATAATCAGATCCTGCACAGCCAGCTCAAAACCGTAAACCTGGCTGCATGGCAGATTCCTTAGTCAAGCAGACAACACCTCTCTCTAAAGCTGTTATGGATGTCATTTTGGAGGCCAGGAGGCCTAGCACCAGGAAATCCTACTCAGAAAAATGGAAAAGATTCTGTGCCTGGAACCAGGCTCAAAGCTTTGACCCTCTTGTCCCAAATATTCCTCAGATATTACAATACTTAACTAAGATGCTGGACAAAGGCCTATCCTTTTCATCCATTAAGATCCACGCCTTTGCCATCTCGGCTCATTACAACACAGATCCTCCTATTTTCTCTCATGCATTGCTAAAACAGTACCTCAGAGGGGCTAAAAACATAAGAAAGCCCCGGAGAGCACCAACACCAATTTGGGACCTCAATTTTGTCTTGGAAAAACTAACTTTACCTTCTTTTTGAGCCAGCCAATTCAGCAGAATTAAAATATGTGTCATGGAAAACTGCTCTGCTTCTGGCAATAACCTCAGCACAAAGAGTCTCAGAGTTACAGGCACTAATGGCGTGGAGCCTTTCATCATTTTTCACCAGGACAGGGTTTCTTTAAGAACAAACCCTTCATTTATGCCAAAGGTGGTCTCCAGTGTGGCTCTTAACCAAACTATTCACTTGCCAACTTTTTATCCAAATCCCCAGAATAAAGGGGAGAGACTTCTGCATTCATTGGACATACACAGACAGCTACTACTTGGACAAAACAAAAGCTTTCAGGAAAACTGAGCAATTGTTTGTAGCATATGCTGCAGGATCACAGGGAAAGGCTATTTCAAAGCAGACCATTTCAAAGTGGATAGGACACTGTATCCATTTCTGCTACACACAGCATGGAAAACCTGTACCTAGTAACATTAGGCCACATTCCACCAGGGCAACAGCCACTTCAACTGCCTACCTTAGAGGAGTACCTACCAAAGATATCTTGGAAGCTGCAACTTGGAGTTCAGTGCACACCTTTACCAAGCATTATCACTTGCCTCTTTATTCTAAATCCAGAGCTGGCTTTGCCACTGCAGTGCTGCAGGTCCTCATAGCCACCCTAAATCCTCTATAGAACCAGCCACCCTACCTCAGCTTTGGGGTTCAACCCAAGTGTAATGACTGCAGCAGTGAAACACGATGAACATAGTACAGTTTTGTACCTACCATAAATGTAGATGTTCAAGTGTATTCACTGCTGCAGTCCAGGTTACCCTCCCTCCATCCCCTCTTTCTTAGCTGGGACTTATCTATACCTTTCTACCATATACTACCTATATGGTGTATTTGCTGGTAACTGAAGGTTTTGGTTTTACCTTTTATGTATGTTTTATTAGCAATATGTATTGCCTACCTATTTGGGGGCACCTGACATCTGGGGCAAGAAAAACTGAAGAAAATGGCGTCGGCTGCATCTTATATACCCCTGGCGCACTGACGTCAGGGAAGAAGCGACAGCAACCGATGCCGGACAAGACTTTGGAACTCTGGCTGACTGCGGGACCGCCTGATGGCAGGATAACCCAAGTGTAAGGACTGCAGCAGTGAATACACTCGAACATCTACATTTATGGTAGGTACAAAACTGTACTTTATGTGGTACATAAACAAGCAGGAGGGAACTCACTCCTACCCACTTTGCAGGTTAGCCATGGCTCTGTGGAACACAACCTTAAGCAACCAAGTGCACCTGCAAGCTCAGTTCCTGCCAGGCAAACAAAATTCACTGGCAGACGACTTAAGCAGAAATCTAATGGACCCACACAAGTGGAAACTGGAAACAAATGCATTCAAACTTCTAATACACAAGTGGGGGACACCAGAGGTGGACCTCTTTGCATCCCCCAAAACCATCAGCTAAACAAATTTTGCACCAGAATTCCTCACAGCCAAGCTTGGAAAGTGGATGCCCTATCCTTCACATGGGAAAACCTCTCAATCTATGCCTTTCCCCCTCTGCCCCTCCTTCCAAAATTACTCCTCAAGATCAAACAGGACAGGCCAAGGACAATCCTTACTGTACCAGACTGGCCACGCCAGCACTGGTACCCACTCCTACGCAGTCTGACAGCAGTGCCACCCTGGCACCTACAGCAGACCCCCCCCCCCTCTGCTGTCCCAGCAGGAAGGACAGATTTTGCATCCTCAGCTGCAAACCCTGAACATGGCAGCCTGGCTTATTCCCTGAATACATCACCAGCAACCCTCAGCAAACAGGTGCTGGATGATATCCTTGAGGCTAGGAGGCCCAGTACTAGGAAATCCTATTCGGAAAAGTGGAATAGATACTGTTCTTGGAGCCAATCTCAAGGGAAGGACACAGCCGTGCTCTCATTGCCTCAAATCCTAGATTAGCTAGCAGAGCTGCTCCACAACAGCCTATCCTTCTCATCAATTAAGATTCATGCCTCTGCCATCTCAGCTCATTACAATACTGAGCCACCCCTCTTCTCTCACCCTCTGACCAAACAGTTCCTGAGAGGAGCTAACAATTTAAGACCCCCAAGGAGAGCTCCCACTCCCACCTGGCCCACTCCCACCTGGGACCTTAACTTTGTACTGGAGAAGCTCATGCTTCCCCCATTTGAGCCTGCTGCTGCAGAGTTAAAATTCCTCTCTTGGAAAACAGCCTTTCTGCTAACCATCACTTCAGCAAGAAGAGTGTCTGAGTTACAGGTCCTTATGGCTGTGGAGCCCTTCATTATTTTCCATGCGGACAGGGTTTCCCTCAGGACTAACCCATCTTTTATGCCCAAGGTGGTATCCAGTGTGCCTTTAAGCCAATCCATCCATTTGCCAACCTTTTTTCCTAATCCTCAGAATAAAGGGGAAAGGTTCCTGCCATCCTTGGATGTGCACAGACAGCTCAGGTTCTACCAGGACTAAACCTTTCAGAAAATCTGACCAGCTGCTAGTCAGCTTTGCTACAGGGGCAGAGGGCAAGGCCATTTCAAAACAAACCATTTCTAAATGGATACCACACTGCATCCATTTCTGCTACAAACACCATGGAAAACATACCCCATAGGGGATCAGGCCTCATTCCACTAGGGCTTCCTCAACCTCTACAGCTTTTCTCGGGGGAGTCCCTACCAGGGACATCCTGGAAGCTGCAACCTGGAGTTGTGTGCACACCTTCACCAAGCATTACCACTTACCTGTCTTTTCTAAATCCAGAGCTGGATTTGCCACAGCACTCTTACAAGACCTGCTAGCCAGCCGTAATACTTCTTGACTGCCTCCACCCTTCCTCAGCTTTGGGAATCAACCTAAGTGTGATGACTGCAACAGTGAAACACAAAGAACATAGTACAATTGTGTACACTTACCATAAATGTAGATGTTCGAGTGTATTCACTGTTGGAGTCCTGGTTACCCTCCCTCCAGCTCCCTGTCATTCTATACTTTCTACCTATCCTCTTTTTTGGCCATATCTTATGGAAATGGTATTTACTTTTTACTGGAGGTGTTCCACACCATTTGATTGCTTCTTATTTTGGGGGCTCCTGATATCTGGTGCAAGAAAAACGGATGTAATGGTGTCAGCTGCATGTTTTATACCCCTGACGACTTGACATCATGGATGAGGCAACAGCATCCGATGCAGAAATCCCAAGACTCTGGTATTTGGGCCGACTGAGGGCTACCTGCAGGCAGATAACCCAAGTGTGATGACTGCAACAGTGAATACACTCGAACATCTGCATTTATGGTAAGTGTACACAACTGCACTTTCCTGATATCTGGAAATCTTTTTATGTAATACCTCTACACAAAAGTGGTAACTTCACTGGCTCATCTAACTTTAGATGCATAGCTATTCTCTTTCTCCTCTCAAAAATCCTTGAAAAATATTTGCATACTCAGCTTCTCAAATTTCTCATCCAAGAAAATCTTCTTACACTTACACAACATGGTTTCCATCCAAACCATAGTACTACTGCCCTATTATCATTTACTCATAGTATAGTTGAAGCCCATAATGATAACAAAGTTGTCTCATGTCTATTCTTAGATCAGTCAAAAGCCTTTAACACAGTATCCCATGCTAAACTCTTTACCACATTAGCCAACCTCAGTCTCTCAGCTTCGTCTCTTGAATGGTTCTCCATCTGTCTCTCAAACAGACTGCAGTCGGTCAGATGGCATTCCTCCTATTCTCCCTTCATACCCATCCATACAGATATTCCTCAGGACTCCATCCTGGGACCGCTTCTGTTCAACAGTTTCACTAATGACCAATATACATCTTGCTTTCACTCCATGCTCATTCAGTATGCTGATGATTCTACACTCATCTCCTCTTCTGAAACCATCTCTCAGCTTCACATTCTTACCCAAAACTCTTTTCTCTCTGCAGAAAGATGGTTCACCAAAAATCAGCTTATTTTAAATCCTAAAAAGACTAAACATTTACTCTTCCTTCCAAAATCACTTTCACATCTCAAACACACCTTTACCATCTCATTCTCAAATAAAACTACCATTAATGTAGAATCCCACACAAAGATAATTGGAATGATAATCAATGATGAATTATACTTTGACCCCCACTTCCAACAATCTGTAAAAAAAAGCAAGCCAAAAACTGGGTCTCCTCTATAGGAACAAGAAATTCCTAACTCTAGACTCAAGACTCTCCTTGACCCAGGCGTATCTACTTCCCAGCCTTCTCTATGCTGCTTCAATCCTTACAAACCTACAGTCTTCCTTAATTACTAAGTTTGAACAGGCATACAATAAAACTGCTAAATTTGCTGCAAACCATCCACATACCTCTCACCGCTGCATGGCACTAAAAAATACAGTGGCTTGAATTCCCCCATCAACTTCAACTTTCAGAGCTCCACATAACTCAGTTCTTATTCAACAAATCCTCAGCCTGCCCATCTCTGTCCAACCGTGTAACTTACTATAACCCTTCATCCCCACTAAGTAGCAAAGACCAACTTCTTCTTCAGATTTGCAAATGGAATAAAACTATTGGTAATGCATTATGTAAATATTCTGTATCTTATATTTGGAACAAACTCCAACTCAACAGGAGACGTATTACACACTCCAGTAGTTTCAAAAGATAACTAAAAAATTCCCTAGATAAGTTGTGGATATGCCCTTGTCATGGCCCCACATAAACCCTTACCTCTTCCTTATGCCACTAATTTCTTGCTGTATTATTTCTACCTGCATTCACTTTCAAGATGTTAAGGCTTATACAGCTTTACTTCCCGTTTCCTTATGTAATATGAACAGTTATTAAGATATTCCTAATTTGTTTGTCTATTTTATGTTAACATAATTATGTTTATAACTTTTTCTGGATTTCTCATATTTGTAAACTATTGTATATTGCACATTTTTTAATGAGTTTTGCCTTTTGGTTTATTTTTACTTTGCTTATTCTTGTATAATTGTATATGTATTTGGAGCTTTTCTCCTCCAGTCTCCACTGAGAATGGGCTTGAGGTCAGTTGGACCAACCCGGTTAACAAAATGTCAAATAAATAAATAAAATATGTGGAGGAAAGATATTAAAAACGTGCTTATGAAGTGAAAGATAAAGATGATTTGACATGTATTATTTTGGTGCCCATTATGCGAGCACCTTGAAATACACATGATCAAAAACACATTTGGTTGTTATATGAGAACATATTATTTGGGGTCATTGGGATAACGTGTTCTTTTTCTGTTCCCAATACAAGAAAATATTTGATAATAATATAAGACTGCCAAAAAAGTTGAAAAGTAAGATTTGCAAAACAGTGATGTGACCAGTGTTTCTGTGTGGCACAGAAACCTAGGCAGTGAAAGCAGAGCAGCTGAATTATCTTAAGGTGATGGAGATAAAGTACCTGAAATGGGCTGCAGGATAGACACTGTGGGACAGACAAAGAAACGAGAACAGAATAAAAACTACACTAGTCCAATTACAGAAAAGGTGAAGGAAAACAAGATTATTGTAGTTCAGTGAAATATACAAAAAAGCAGAAGACAGTTTGGTAAAGCAGATTTGGAAGAGACGGGAAGAAGATAAGAGCAGATGAAAATATCTAGTCAAGAGATGGATTATGTGAGAGAAGACCTGAGACAGATGGGCATGACTGCAGGAGTAGGTAGGAGAATGGCTCTGAATAGAGAGACATGCAACAGATGACACAACACCGTGATCCCATGGAAAAAATTAAAGAAAGGGGCTGATGATGATTTGATAATAATGATTGCATGCACACCTCTCTTAATATAGAGTACCAGGATAGGGCTTAAAAAGCCATTAGATAATCAAGACTAGAATAATGCATTTTTGACTGTAGGGGGAAGGAAAGGAAAGTGATTGCAAATTATTTAATGTTTAAAGTTAAATCTGTTTGTTGTTGAAGCCATGATTTTATTGTGACGATTTGTCTTTTTTTTGTTTAAATATTCTTATAAAAATTATTTATTAAAACAACTGTTTGAATAAACTTGAAATCAGCTGAAACCACTGGTAAGAACTATATGAAACACCCTGAAACCATGTATTAATTTTATTTCCATCCAGAGGGCTGAGAAATAAACAGGTGTTTTAAATATAACTTTGAAAACTAATAATAACACAAGTCAAAGTCTCCGTAATGAGATCTTTCTCATACTGCAAACCCATCTCTATGGTTAGTGGATCACCGTCCCTTAAAAGCATATTGGAGCGCTATCCCCTAGTAGACTACATGTAATAGCTGTGATATGTTTATGTAATCATTGTGGGAGCTAGTTCCCCAGCAGAATGGTAATCAGTAATGGAACACTGTTTATAATAACATATTGTAAATTCATATCCTTTTTTCCTCCAATACAGGCCTTTCTCAGCATTCTGTACCCACCAATACAGGTAAAAGTTTTCAGAAGACATCAATATCCTTAGTTGACATTGTTTACCCTTTAGTGTTTAAGGCAAGCCATTTCCCAAACATCTGTCCTTCAGCAGAGGGTAAAAAAAAGCTAGACTGGAAGGTGTAAACGAGTGTCAAAATTTCATATTCTTGGTTTTTGAAGGAAAATGATCAATCATTTTTCTCTGTCTTTCTGAAGGCAACAGGCAACAAGAGACTATAGTTCTTAATCATTCATTTGCCATATATTGTAATACTTTACTGAGTCACTTAGCAAAATGTATTACCAGAATTATCCCATTTAATATGCAAATGGAGAAGCATTTTCTAACTAATGGGATAACCCAATTTGAGTTGAGAAAACATAACTTGGTGAATTTTGGCTGAACAGTTAAAACAGAAGCAAGAAAAGTCACTGAATAAAATAGATTCAGTCTTAGCATTGCAACCTCTTGTTTCTTTTGTAGGAAACAATAAAATGATTACCATACTGCTAGTTCAATGAAAACTCCATTGTCATATCAAAACATTCCACATAATGTTACAACCCTAGCAGCAACCAGCAGGGCTTAAACACAGATAACAGACATGCTCAACTGCTAAAACATTCTCATTTAATCCATACGGACATCATAAGGCATCCAACACAAGTACATGGTTAGACCACACAGTCCAGCAACTGGAACTTTAATGTATTAGTCAGTAATAGATAATTTTACACATCTGCATCTGAAGTTCCCATTTGTTACTTCATAGCTGAACAGGTGCACATGTGACTCCTGCCACTTTTTGAAGATGTTAGATTAAGGAACACACAGTACCTCAATGAGACCCAGTAGTGATTTTAATACAGAAGCAGAATCAGATGGCCAAAGAGGTTAATGAGGGTTCATAACAATGGAACTAAGCAAAAAAAAAAAAAGACATGGGGATCCTGTTGCTTCGAAGGGCTCATTTTGTTATTGTTGTTGTAGGGTGAAATAGAGAGACTGTATCACTACTCAGTGATGATTATAGTCTCAAGTACTGTGTCTTATTCCATTTCTTTTATCACTGCAGTTTCTCACTGGCACGTTCTGCAAGATCAAGATTTATTGATGGCTGTACTATCAAGCTGGTTCCATACATGTAGCAATTTGAGTATTGCTGGATGGGCAAGTGAGTAGTAAACCCCTTTCTGTATTATTCTTTTTAACAGGTTGCTTTGTCTTTCCCACAGACAGTAGCTGAATTATTACTTTCAATAAACGGTCTAGATGTGCCACGACAATTCAATTCTCTTTTAAGCTATAGAGCCTTCAGCACACTGTCTTCTCTGGCAGAAGAAGAAAAAAGTCCACAGTCAATCTGTGCCTCCTGTTGGAACTTAGCATAGCTTATCTAGTATTCAATGAGTCCATCGTAAATAGAAAAAAAAGATTTACCCTTAATGCATGGTATTTCTAAGACAGAAAAGCCTATAGAGTGTATCACATTAAGGTCCTTGCCCCACTTTGGGATCCCAAAGAAAATGAGAGCCCTCATGTCTCTGTCTTCATGGATGGTAGTTTTCCTCTTAATGCTTGAGATTCCTGGGGGCATTGCAAAATTTAGTGCATTGTTATCTCTAGTCAATGCTCTGTTCAAGACTGTATCTCACACCTCTATTACCAAATATCACACTTAGGCTTCAAAGCCGTGTTACTTTTGAATGAATTATTCTTCAGTTGACCTCACTTATGAAAAAGTGCAACCAAACCCACGATAGGTTCTTCATTAGTGGCTACGTTATCTTCATATGTTGTTATCCAAGGAAGCTATGCCTAAATTCCCAATCCAATGTAACCTAAAATAAAAATAAACTTGGTTACACACTGTCATTTCTTTCAAAAAATGAGCCTTAAAATAAATAGAAAGGACTTCTGAATCATATTAAGTGTAAACATCTGCTATGTGTAGTTGATTCAGACATCATAACTCTGTTTTTTCATAATCTGGTACTGGAACTGAAAGCCTGAAGGGCAGAACTGTGCTGCAATAAAGCAAGTATGTTCTTGTACTGATACATCTAAACAAGGTTTTTGAATTACAGAAGACTCACAAATGCACATATGTAGTTATGTAAGTCCAGATATTACACTAATCTTCAGACTGAAATAACTAAGAAAGTTAAATGTTTGTTTTGAAAGGCAAACAAGCGCTTTCATCACTTCCAACATGGGACTTCATCAGAACCATTTGAAACAAAAAGAGTGTTTTATACAAAGCAATTAAAACCATGTGACACACTACACAATTAAAATATGCTCCTTAAAGGTATAAACCATCTTAGAAAAATACACTTACAAGAATAGCTAAACATCAGTTAATAGAGTTAAAAACTAAGCTTATGTATGCAGAATTTGCGAATAAAATAGGCTAACATAGAAAGATAAAAATAGAATGCGTTGTAATTGCTGCAAAACCTACTTCATCTCCTAGAAGGGTTTATACTTTGTACCCCCCATCCAAAACTTCCTATCAGTGCTTACCTTGAGAAGTGCATTAGTTAACTTTGTAACACAAGTTATGGAGGTAATTTTATACAACAATTTTATTATATCTGAAGAAGAATATTTTAGACAGATGAAGGGTGTGGCTATGGGCACAAGTTATGCTCATATCTATGTCAACCTGGTTGTTTGGGCATGAGAAAAGAGATACATTTTTAACTCAAATTATAAAGAACACTGGGCCCTATATTTTCGATACCTGGATGATATCTTTATCCTGTGAAAATATAGGGGACAAATAAAGGAAGACTTCATTATATTTATCAATATTATTTGCCTGTATTTTAAGTTTTCACATACACATTCCTGCAATTCTATTAATTACCTAGACTTTGCTATTTTAAATGATATTATCAATGGGTACTTTAGTTTGAGCATGTTTAGAAAACCAACATTTTCAAACAGTTATTTTGTATTTTAACAGCTGCCATCCAAGACATACTAAGAAATGTTTTTAAGGTCCAATTTGTATGTGCAGCCAGGATGAATTCAGATGTTTTGGCCTTTAAATTAGATCTTGGTAAACTTATACAAATGTTTCAGGATAGAGGCTACCCCAATATTTTTTTTTAAATAAGAAAGGAAGTTTTGGATGGAGGGGGTACAAATTATAAACTCCTTCTAGGAGATGAAGTCAGTTTTGCAGCAATGACAACAAAAAGGGCTTCTAAGTCTTTTACAAACTCAATGATAATTCACTTTGGGGAAAGAGGCAGAGATATTAGAGAGAGTGCGTTAAAAAATGGGTGTTATTTAGAGGTAGTTAGGACTTCATTCATATTTTGTGAAAGAAACCCACATTTATTTATAAAACCGATCACAACATAAAATATTTGGTTGAACATCCCACAATAATTTATAGTACCACCTGTAAAGGGACCATGCATTGTGGTGCTTGTAAATATTGTAGGTTTATAATGCAAGATAGTTTGATCACGATAGGTAATAATTTTAAAGGTAGGAAACTGCAACAGCAGTGGATTAGTGTACATAATGGTTTGCCAGGGATGCAGTTTTTTTTTTACATTGGTAAGACCAACAGACAGCTATATAAAAGAATATACGAACGTGTTTATAACATTCAAAACGAAAATATTAACAACGTGTTATATAAGCATACACTGACTTGCAACCTATACATTAAGTTTCTGTTTGGTATAGTGGACATTATTAAAAAAGACACAAGGGGTGGTTACTGAGAGAATGAAACTGAGAGAAGGGAACCCATCTGTCAGCTTAGATTGAAGCCACAATATTTCCTGGTATTAATAAAACTGTTTCAGTTGCACCTATTTTAAAAATCAAAGCTGCAGAATTGTAAAATATAAAAAACAGAAAACATACCAGAGTTATGAAACAAGATATGAATACTGTTTATTTGCTAAGAACAAAACAACAGTTATTTGTGTCCCTTCAATTAATCTTCTTCTTAATACTAAATTTATCTGAAAAGAAAGGTGGAAACACAACATCTCTATTTTTCAACACTTCCTCTTTAATACAGCATAGTTTTTTATTGTCATACCCTCTATTTGTGAAATCATTAACTATACTAACTTACTGTTGTAAAAATTCTTACTCCTGCATATTTAATATACTAACTCTGGCCATCTGTTTTTAACAATGTTATCGGACATGAAATACGGGTGCATACTTCTTCTTTCGGCTTTTCCCAGTTAGGGGTCGCCACAGCAGATCACCCGTCCACTCATGATTGGCAGTAGAGTTTTACAGTGTCGAGTTGCCAGCCCAGCATCCAACCTTCCATGGAAGGCACACACGCACGCAATCACGCCTAGGTCCAATTTAGAGTGTCCAATCCACCTACAGCATGTCTTTGGGATGTGGGAGGAAACTGGAGCATCCAGAGGAAACCCATGTGACCACAGGGAGGACATGCAGACTCCACACGGAAGGCTAATGTAATTGCTCTAGTTGTATGGTTACACTTGATGCAGACTCTATTTTTACATGTATTCCCAATATTTTACATTGCTCTCCTTAGCAGTTGTAGACATAGGTACTTCTAGAGGATCAATTGCTGCAATCAGGTTTGCATTCATAACTGCTCATTCATAATTTACTCATGTTAAAGAAGTAACTTTTTCTGCTAGAACACATATGACCAGTTCAGGTTCTTCTTTGCTACTACACTAACTACCTTTGTGGGTCACTTTAAGCCTTGCCATTTACCCCAAATGAGAATCAAACCTTGGACCTTGTGTTTGTAAGGTAAAGCAGTTGAGGTTCGTCTTTGCTACTAAGTGTAGATGGCAGAGGTTAGTACTGGGCTAACTACCTTTCTGGGCCACTTTAAGCCTAGCCATTTACCCCAAATGAGAATCAAGCCCTGGACCTTGTGTTTGTAAGGTAAACACCTTAACCATTATGCCAACCTCCAACCCCTACAGAATGATGTCATTAGAAGGGGACGAACATTTCTCCTGTACTGGGTTAGTTAATTGCACACTAGAATCTGTTTTCTCATTGGACTTAATTTAACTAGGAGAAGACCTCCTCTTTTTTTTAAAATCATTGTAATCACGTCTTTCTTTTTTTTTTTTTTTTTTATCAATGAGCTTAACTTCAAAATTCACTATTTTGACAATCACTTCACTTAAAAGAAGTGCATGAATATTATTTTCAATGTGTGATGTCAGATCATCATATAGTGCAATCACATCCTTTCTAAGCTCATTCTCATAGGGTTCAAAAAATTTGTTCATTAGTGACATATATTGGAACGATAAGTTTTGATTTAGCTGTTGCCATTCTTTAAGACGTTCAGGATAATGGTTCCAGTAGGCATTTTCAATATTCGGAGACCCTAGGGACCATTTTAGTCTCTATGTAGGCATTAAAAATAAGATGTTGCCACTGCAGCTTTTTGGTTGGTACATTTTGACCTCAAAAGAATGAAGTTTCAACTTGTACTGCTGAACAGATGCTTTGAATGTGATTTTTTTTGTACTTATAGGTTCATAGGTTCATAGGTAGGTACTAGGCTATTGGCCCAAGGGCCCAAGTAAACCTAGCCAACAAAGTTCCCTGGCTTACGCTCTTTTGGATTTATACCAGATTTACTGACCATTTTTTTCTGTGATTTTTTTTAATTATAATATATGAAAATTGTTTTCTTTATTTCTATTTCTATTTTTATCTTTCTGTGTTATCCTATTTTATTCAAAAATTCTGCTTACATAGGCTTAGTTTTTAGCTCTGTTAACTGATGTTTACTTTAGTGTTTCTTGTAAGTGCATTTTTCGAAGATGGTTTATAGCTTTAAAGAGCATGGTATGTTACATGGTTTAAATTGATTTGTATAAAACACTCTTTTTATTTGTTTCAAATGGTTCTGATGAAGTCCCATGATGGAAGAGACGAAAGTGCTTGACCATTTGTTTTATGTTTTACTAAATCCCTTTTTGTCATTTGCGGTTACAAAACATTTTTCTTTAGTATACCTTAGCATGTGTTTACCCACTACATATGTTTCTAGTTTTCTTAAGCTTTTATGCTTAAAAGCAGAGATTTATTATGATAACTTCCACTATCCATCTACATTATTTGAAGAGGTTTTATAATAGTTGATGTTTCTTAAAATTGTTTGCCCACTTTTGTTCCACTTCTCTTGCTGAGCTGAAGTTAGTTATTACCCCTCTAGTATACATCTGCCCAATTTCTTTCTCCATTACAGAGCAATGAAAATAAGTCAGTGCCCCCACTGCTGCCATAATGTATGGAAAGCATGTAGTTTTTCTGATTATTTCCTACTTATGACCCTTTTTCCAAGGACATTGGCATGCAGTGGGAATCATGCAAGAAACATATTTGTTTCATGTACGTGACCCTCTGCAGATAGCAGATCGCATCCCTCATGTGTCACCAGTCTGTTGTACACCCCTTGTTTACATGGGGAGAATCAGCTTGGCATTCAGTGGCTCTGAGTGTGTTCTTAGAAATGTCTGCATTTGTTTTTTGTCCTCCTTCCTGTACCACCACCATTTCTACCACCATTACTATCAATTCAGTCATAGCCTTTCGACTACCAGCAGCTGTGCTGATTCCAGAATGAATGCCTTTACTTGTATGACCATGACAATGCAGTACACTACAGTAGTGCAGTAACTGGACATCCATTTGTACCAAAGGTTGTGCTGTAATACCAGTGTGTCACTTACTTAACATTTGTCTCATGCACATAGTAGACAGTATCCAGCTGTTTGGATTAGCAGTCTGCAAAATTTGGAATTATAGCCATACTTTTTTGGTAGCCACTGCTGACTTGCTGACTTGCTTTATTATTTACACTATAATCAATTAATTAATTAATTCATTAATTCATTCATTCATTAATTAATTAATTCATTCATTCATTCATTCATTCATTCACTCATTCATTTCTTTATACCTGCTTTATCTTATTTATGGTTCCTCACAGCAAGCAATGTGGTTAATCCAGAGAACTAATAACCCAGTCTTGGATGGGGCACCATTCTGCTGTAGGACATCCACACATCCATATACATATAAACACACATGCGCGCACACACACACGCACACACACACACACACACACACACACACACACACACACACACACACACACACACACACACACACACACACACACACACACACACACACTTACACACTTATAGATGATTTGTAGTCCATTTCAACCATATCTGCATGTCTTAGAGATGTGGAAGGAAAGCAGAGACCCAGAAACAATCATGTGGATACAGGAAGGAAGTTCAGATTTCACACATAAGACAATCAAGCTAGGAACTAAAGTCTATAACCAAGGTTAGTAACACTGTATTTTTGTGAAGCATTGCAGCCAGGTAACCACTTGTACAGTCATGTTATAGAGAAACAGGTGATTTTCCTGAGAGTACTGTGTGTATTTTGGGAAGATGTTCATCGTGTTACACTGCTGCAGTCATTACACTTGGGTTATCCTGCCGTCAGGCGGTCCCGCAGTCAGCCAGAGTTCCAAAGTCTTGGTCTGGCGTCGGTTGCTGTCGCTTCTTCCCTGATGTCAGTGCACCAGGGGTATATAAGATGCATCCAACGCCATTTTCTTCAGTCTTTCTTGCCGCGCGGTGCCAGAAGCAGAAGCAGTTCGCAAGTACCGGTCGGCCGACTCCTCAGATTTTCGAAGTCTAATTTCAGATCCAAAGTCTTCAATAAAGCTAAGTACCCTATTGGGGAAACTTTTTTCTTGCCTCAGACCGATGTCAGAAAAAAGTTAATAATTGTATTTCTTGTGGGAAGCAAATACCTCATAAGGACTTCCACTCTTACTGTATTCCATGCTTAGGCCCTGATCACGACATCACTAGTTGTTGGTTTTGTGCTAGATTTAAACAAATGCACTATAAAAATACGTTTTGATTTTGCTTTGCACTACTTTGGCCGAAGGTTCAATTATACTATACAGTCGGATCAACCGATGACTGCAATATCGAAAAAACGCAAAGACAAGGATAAAGACAGGCATCCGAGGTCCAAAACCAACGACAAAACCTCATCTAGGCCAGTCGCCGGTTCGCCAGTTTTCAGTGAGGCGCTTTCGCAGCCTCTGACACCCGCTACCTCAGAGCCACAGGCCGCCTCCGACTCCCACTTGGAGACAACTAAGCCTCTGGAAACTCAAGGTATTGGGCCTATGGAAACTAATCCCTCAGATGGGTCCAGAGCCGCTGAGCAGGCATCGGCTTCTGAGGGTGTTTTCAGACCTTCACAACTTACCATTAAAACAACAGCCAAGACAAAAGTACCATTAAAGACAAAGAAACAAGTACAGCATTCTCCTGGACAGTCCTCCATGCCTAAGAAACAGATGCTTAAAATGGCCGAAGACCTCATTACTCTAATCAGGGGTTCCCATCCCCCTCCTGAGAAAAGGCCTAGGCAGGATACAGACTATGATTCCTCTGATCAGGTTTCCATTTCCTCTGATTCCTCTTCAGACCAGGGATACTCTCTACCCCCCTATGAGGACTCTGATGCTGAAGAATCTATCCCTTCAGCCTCTCCTCCTGAGGATTATTCTTTTGGGGAAACTTTACATACCATGAGGGAGCATTTCCATTGGGAAAGCCAGGATTACTCAGAATCCAAGAAAAGGCTCAGGGATTTCCTTTTATTACCTCAGCACAGACCCCTGGCTATTCCGCCTGTGCTAGATATTGTGGATGATTCTCTGAATCCAGCTTATCTCCTGATTCTTTGCCCCCTGCACCAGCCAAGCCAGATAGGTATTACAGAGTCCCTGACTCTCACAAGTTTCTTTATAAAAACCCTTCTGCTGATCCAGAAACTATTTCCCAGGGTCCAAAAGGGGTGAAGACTTCCATTGCAAAAAATCCAGTACCCTCTGACAGAGATTCCAGAGCTTTGGATAGATGGGGGAAGAAAGTATATACTTCTGCAACTTTAGCAGTAAGAGCTTTAAATTGCCAGTTTCACATGCTTAAGTACCAACAATATTTAATGGCTCAGTTAAAACAGAAAATGCTTGCAAGCTCAGAAGCTCCTGATTGTAAAGAAATGCAGGATTTATTGCATGCAGTTGAGCAGGTGGGAAAACATACTCTACAATGTGGTTTTGATTCTTTAGAGGCCTCTTGTAGAGCCGCAGTTACAGGTTCTGTGATTCGAAGACATGCTTGGTTAAAAGAACAGAGTTTACCTGATCATGTTAAGGCAAAATTATTGGATGCTCCTTTATAGCATGATACCTTGTCTGGTGTTAAGGCAGAAGAGGTGTTAAAGAAAATGGAGGATAAAGCTAAATCTATGCAAACAGTCAAGGATTTCTTACAGGTACAGCCACCTCGATTTAGCAGAAATTGGCCAACAAAGAATTGGTCCTTTCCAGTGTCAGACAGGCCACAGAGAGGCAGATATAGACACCCAAGAGGCAGATCTCAACCCCAAGGCTCAAACAGACAATGACAGTGGGGCACCTCAACCCCAAAAGAAGGTGAGGACAAGTCTCAACCTTACAGGAAATAGTCACAATGACTTTCCCCTTCGCACGCCAAGCACTTCCCTTTTGTAAGCCCCCTTAGGGGGAAAACTAGCACTTTTTTCTCAAAACTGGCAATCACCCAAGACAAATGAGTTCTGAATATTGTGTCTCAAGGTTACAGGTTCCACTTTCATACTTTACCAAGGCTAAAAGGAATGCCAGACCTGCCACAAAATCAATGGGCAGAGGCACAAAAACAAATTTCAGCCCTCATGGACATGAGAGCTATACAAAAAGTACCACAACAGGAACAAGGACAAGGATTTTACTCAAGACTCTTCCTGGTCCCCAGAAAGGACAAGGCCTGGAGGCCCATACTAGACCTTTCAATTCTAAATACTTATCTGGATATTCCGAAATTCAAAATGTTGACATTACAGCAGCTTCTACCCATGCTGGGCAAGAAGGCTTGGCTTGTTACTCTGGACCTCAAAGAGGCATACCTGCATGTCCCTATCAGACAAAATTGCAGAAGATACCTCAGATTCAAAGCTGCTACAATGCACTACCAATTCTCTGCACTGCCCTTTGGCTTATCTACTGTGCCCAGATTCTTCACAAAGTGCCTGGCACCAGTAATTGCATTTTGCAGACAAAAAGGAATTCAGATATATCCATACCTGGATGACTGCCTCATTCAAGCAGAGACAAAGGACATTCTTCTATAGCATCTGGCGTTTGTAAAAAGGTTGCTAATTTCTCTAGGGTACACAGTAAACGAAAAGAAGTCAAAACTAGTGCCCTCACAACTGATTATATTCCTGGGTGCCAGCTTAAATACAACGGCCCAGATGGCTTACCTCATGCCAGACAAACAGATGTCCTTCATGGATGCATCTGCAGTCATAACAAATGGGTTGTCCTGTCATCAGGCAGCTCTTCGGTCGGCCGGATTCCAAAGTCCGGGTCCGGCTTCGGCTGATGTCGCGCTTCACCCGACGTCATCTCTGCTGGTCTTCGGGTATAAAGGCATCAGCCAACGCCATTTTCCTCAGTCTTTCTTGCCGGCGTACCAAGCAGAAGCTGTTCGCAAGTGCCGGTCGGTCAGATCCAGAGATTACTACTACCGAATACTACTCAAGACTTCTAAAAGCTAAGTACCCGCTGGGGACTCTTTCTTGCCTCAGCCGATGTCAGAAAAAGTCAATAACTGTTTAACTTGTGGGAAACAAATACCTCATAAAGATTTCCACTCTTACTGTTTGCCTTGCTTAGGCCCAGACCACGACGTAGCAGCCTGCTCGGCCTGTGCTTCCTTCAACCGACGAACGCTTAGGCGTTGGTCGGAGTTTGCTGAACAGTTTTTCGCTCAGATTTTGCGTACATTATGCCGCCAGATCCTCCGACTACCCAAATTGTTAAAAACGAAAGAAAAGACCGACACATGCGGTCCGGTTTCGCCGAAACCACGGTTAAGCAAGCTGAGTGTCACGGTTTCAGCGAAACCGAGAAAACTGGTCAATCTTCAGCCGAATCCATGACTACTACTGAGGCTCCTGCTACCTTACCTGAATCAGCCTCAGAAATTTTGCCTACAACTGTGGTTCCTACTGATCTATCAGACACCATCCCCTTGGATATCTCTACCCCAGCACGTGGTGCTGCTAGGCCTCCTGCAGCCATGTCTATTAAGGCCTTTGCCAGGGCTAAAGCAGCCAAATCAGCTAAATCAGTGCCTGTTAAACCACCCTCACTCAGGCCCACTTCTAGTTCACAAATGCTTACTCTGGCAGAAGATTTAATATCCTTAATTAGGGGATCCCAATCTCACCCAGACAGGGCCTCTCAGCCACCAGAAAAGAGACCTAGAGCAGAGCCCCCCGAGCCTGTGTCCTCTGATGATTCTGCGGATGACTCAGACATTACAGACCAGCCAGAGGCTCCTTTTTCCAATTATGAAGATTCAGATGCTGAAGAATCCATTTCAGCTGCTTCTCCACCAGAGGAATTCTCCTTTGGGGAAACCTTACATGCCATGAGAGAACAATTCCAATGGCAGGGACAAGATTTCTCAGATTCAAGAAAAAGGCATAGGACTTTTCTGCACTTACCACAACATAGGCCCTTAGCTATACCTCCTGTCCTACCTGTTGTGGACGATGCATTTAATGATGTCTGCACTGCACCTGATTCTTTACCTCCAGCCCCTGCCAAACCAGATAGATTTTACAGGGTGCCAGACACTCATCACCACCTATACAAGGCCCCACTTGCAGACCCCGAAACTATATCCCAGGGGCCTAAGGCAGTAGCCTCGACCACAGCAAAACCCTATTCCTCTGAAAGGGAATCCAGGTCCTTAGAGAGATGGGGGAAAAAAGTCTACACCTCTGCTACTCTCTCAGCTAGAGCTTTAAACTGTCAGTTTCACATGATCCAATACCAAGAGTTTATGCTTGATCAGTTAATTAAAAAGCTGTCCTCTGATGAATGTTTAGATAAGAAATATGTATTAGGAATGGTGAATAACATCCAACAGGTTAGTAACCATTCTTTAAAATGTGGCTATGATGCACTGGAGGCTTCATTTAGATCAGCCATGACTGGCACAGTGATAAGAAGGCATGCATGGTTGAAAGAACAGGTCTTGCCGGATCATGTTAAAGCTAAGCTATTGGATGCTCCTATGGATAAGGCCAGTCTATTTGGGGAACCTGTCCAGCAGGTAATGAAGAAAATGGAAGAGAAGGCAAAATCTGTACAAACAGTTAAAGATTTCCTACAGGTTCAGCCCTCAAGGTTTAGCAGGAACTGGCCTGCCAAAAATTGGTCCTTTCCTGACTCCACAAGATCCCAAAGGGGCAGGAACAGATGCTCTAGGGGCAGAAATCAATCCAGAGGAGGTGCCTACAGAGGACGACAGTGGCAAGGCAATAACCGAGGCACAGACACAACCACTGCCACTACAACAGGACAATCTCAGTGACTTGGCTCTATCTCCGCCTTCCAGGGAGCAAATAGCAGCACCATTAGGCGGAAAGTTAGCCTTATTCTCGAAAAATTGGCACTATATTACAAAAGACAAGTGGATTTTGCAAACCATAGACCAAGGCTACCGGTTCCACTTCCACACTTTACCAGTAAAAAGAGGAATGCCAAACCTGCCCCAAATCAAAAAATAGAAGCCCTGCACCAGATAGCGGAATTAATAAAGATGAGAGCTGTGGAAAGGGTGCCAATAACAGAACAGGGCAAAGAATTCTACTCCAGACTATTCCTAGTACCAAGAAAAGAAAAAAACTGGAGGCCTATTCTCGACCTGTCCATCTTAAACACATACATCATTGTCCCAAAATTCAAAATGCTGACCCTACAGCAACTTCTTCCCATGCTGGGCAAGGAGTGTTGGCTGGTAACTCTAGATCTCAAGGAGGCATACCTGCACATCCCCATTCGACCAAATTGCAGAAGATACCTCAGATTTCTTGCAGGATCAGAGCATTATCAATTCTCAGCATTGCCCTTTGGCTTATCTACTGCGCCCAGAGTATTCACAAAATGCCTGGCATCAGTTATCGCTCACTGCAGAGTACAGGGAATTCAAATTTATCCATACCTGGATGACTGCCTGTTACAAGCGGACAACAAAAGCAAGCTGACAACAGATTTACAAAGGGTCATTTACTTGCTACAAGCCTTGGGATACACAGTCAATTTTCAAAGTCAAGTCTGATCCCATCCCAGACAAGAACATTCTTGGGCGTGGAATTGGACACAGTAAAACAGATGGCATTCCTAACTGCAGAAAAACAAAAAGAACTCCCTCTTTACTTCTTAGCATTAACAAAGCAGAACAAACTAACAGCAAGAAAAGTTCTGCAGGCCTTGGGCTTCATGGCATCATGCATAATCTTGGTCCCACATGCCAGATTGCATATGAGAAAGTTACAGTGGTACCTAAAGAATTTATGGTCTCAACACAGGCACAGCTTAGAAACAGAAATACCACTAATCCCATGCTTAAAACAGGAGTTCCTCTGGTGGGCTCGGGCATGCCAGTCAAACCCAGGCTTACCCTTCCACAACTTTCGAGCAAACCAAACCATCACTACGGATGCCTCAGACCTAGGATGGGGGGCACACATGCTGGACAAATGCATACAAGGACTGTGGACTCAGGACCAGCTGCACCTGCACATAAACCAAAAAGAAATGCTGGCAGTAAAACTGGCAATCCTAAAATTCAGACCATTCCTCAAAGAAGGCCATTTGATGATAAGGACAGACAACACCACAGTCATGTGGTACATCAACAAACAGGGAGGCACTCATTCTTACCTCCTATGCAGAATGACTTTGGACCTTTGCAATCTGGCCCTCAGCTACAACATCTAGTTACAGGCAATATTTGTACCGGAAAAGAGAACACCCTAGCAGACATTTTAAGCAGAACAACCTCGGATGCTCACGAATGGATGCTACACCCGACATCTTCAAGGCCATCACAAAGAAATGGGGAATGCCACAGATAGATCTATTCGCTTCCCCACAAAATCACCAGCTCAAAAAATTCTGCACAAGGACATTCCACCCACTTGCATGGAAGGTGGACTCTCTATCCTTCAGCTGGAAAGGCCTGACAGCATATGCATTCCACCTCTTCCCTTGATGCACAAGGTACTACTGAAAATCAAAGAGGAACGCCCAAGGATAATCCTGATAGCTCCGAACTGGCCAAGACAACACTGGTACCCATTGCTGAGGAGCATGTCTCGGGAGAAAATGTGGTCAATACCCCTGATGCCTCTGATGTTAACTCAGAACAACTACAACATCATACATCCAAACCTAAAAACCTTGCAACTGACTGCCTGGAACATCACATAGCAGTAACTAACCCAGACCTTTCACAAAGGGTTAAAGACATTATCCTTGAAGCCCGCAGACCTTCAACAAGAAGGAACTATGCAGGAAAATGGAAAAGGTTTCATTTGGAGTACTGAAAGAGGAAAAGATGTGTCGAACATAGATATTGCTAACATTCTGGAGTACTTGGCAGAGCTTCTACATACAGGCCTGTCCTATTCCTCCATCAAGATACATGCATCAGCTATTTCAGCAGAATACAGCTTTGATCCTCCTGTCTTTTCACATCCTCTACTCAGGCAGTTTCTCAGAGGGATCAAGAATGTAAAACCTCCTAGGAAACCACCATTACCAGCATGGGACTTGAATTTTGTACTAGAAAAGTTGACACTACCTCCGTTTGAACCAGCAGCAACAGCAGATCTACAACACCTGTCATGGAAAACTGCTTTCCTGCTGGCTATTACTTCAGCAAGGTGGGTTTCGGAACTACAGGCCTTAATGGCAGTGCAACCCTTCCTAATCTTCCATCAAGATAGGGTATCCATGTGAACTAATCCTACATTTATGCCTAAGGTGGTATCCAGAGTGTCTTTAAACCAGGCAATTCACCTACCTACCTTCTTTCCCAATCCACAAAACAGAGGCGAAAGAATAATGCATACCTTGGATGTACATAGACAGTTACGCTACTACCTGGACAGAACCAAAGGTAACAGAAAAACTGACCAGCTCTTTGTAGCCTATGCAACAGGAAGGGAAGGAAAAGCAATTTCCAAACAGACAATCTCCAAATGGATAGGAAATTGCATAAGATTCTGTTACTCCTACCATGGAAAACCAATTCCACAGAACATAAGACCTCATTCTACAAGGGCTACAGCCACTACCACAGCTTTCTTAAGAGGAGTGGCAACCAAGGACATTATTGAGGCGGCTACTTGGACCTCCGTGCATACATTTGCCAAGCATTATAATTTACCTCTATATTCTAGATCCCGAGCAGGGTTTGCCACTGCTGTACTGCAAGGGATCCTGACTACACCATAATTATTATTCCTCCTCCCTAGTTTGGCTATGGTATTCTACCCATTTATGACTGCAGATGCATCCATGAAGGACATAGTACAGTTTTGTACCTACCATAAATGTAGATGTCCGAACTGGATAGCATCTGCAGTCAGGATTACCTCCCTCCTTCCCTCTGCGGTACTCCTAGGGTACTTACCCTCCTAATAGCTAGCTGGGGGGGGAGTCTCTTATGGTGTATTTGTTTGTATATATGTACATACATGTTTATTTTTGTGTTTGTTTTCTACTATTTTTGGAAACATTGGCATTTATCCAAAATTTAGCTTTCCAAGAGGGCAATTGGCATCTGGGGCAAGAAACACTGAGGAAAATGGCGTTGGCTGATGCCTTTATACCCGAAGACCAGCAGAGAAGACGCCGGGTGAAGCGACATCAGCCAAGCCGGACCCGGACTTTGGAATGCCGATCAAGGGCTGCCTGACGACAGGACAACCCATTTGTTATGACTGCAGATGCTATCCAGTTCGGACATCTACATTTATGGTAGGTACAAAACTGTACTTTTCAACTAACTCAATATTTTCAATTACTGGCAAAAAAGTCCCATCTCCCTGCAAGAAAAATTCTGCAGGCCCTGGGATTCATGGTAACCTGCATATTACTAATACCATATGCCAGACTGCATATGAGGAAATTACAATGGTACCTAAAAAGTGTTTGGACTCAACACTCTCACAGTTTAGAAGCAGTAATACCAAAGATTCCCTGCCTACAACAGGAGTTTCGATGGTGGGCACAGGCATGTCACCTAAACAAGGGTCAGCCTTTTACCCTACCCACAGCCAGGCAGACTCTCACAACAGATGCCTCGGATTACGCCTGGGGAGCACACATGGCAGGAAAATGCATTCAGGGCAAGTGGACCACAGACCAGATGCATCTTCACATCAATCAAAAAGAGATGTTGGCTGTTCAGAATGCCCTAACAGCTTTCAAGGACCTTCTGCATCCAGGACAATTATTATTAAAGACAGACAACACCACAGTAATGTGGTACATAAACAAGCAAGGGGGCACTCATTCTTATCCCCTATGCAGGCAAGCCATGACCTTGTGGAACACAGCTCTAACGTATCAAGTTCACCTGCAAGCACAATTCCTGCCAGGAAAGAAAAACACTCTGGCAGACGATCTAAGCAGAAATATCATGGACCCTCACGAAAGGAAATTGAATCTACAAATCTTCAGCATGGTAACGCAGCCCAGACATAGATCTTTTTGCCTCCCCACTGAATTGCCAACTACAAAGATTCTGAACAAGGACTTATCACAAACAAGCATGGAAAGTGGATGCTCTTTTGTTCAGCTGGAAAAATCTAAAAGTTTATGCCTTCCTGCCACTGCCTCTCCTTTCAAAGGTACTCCTAAAAGCCAGACAAGAAAAACTACAGATGATCCTGATTGCTCCAGACTGGCCACGCCAGCACTGGTACCCTATCTTAAGGAACTTAGCTCAAGGCCCACCATGGATTTTGCCTCAAATTCCACACCTTCTGACTCAACAAAACAATCAGATCCTGCACGGTCAGCTCAAAACCCTAAACCTGGCTGCATGGCAGATTCATTAGTCAAACAGGCAACACCTCTCTCTAAAGCTGTTATGGATGTCATTTTGGAGGCCAGGAGGCCTAGCACCAGGAAAGCTTACTCAGGAAAATGGAAGAGATTCTGCACCTGGAACCAGGCTCAAAGCCTTGACCCTCTTGTTCCAAACATTCCTCAGATTTTACAATACTTAACTGAGATGCTGGACAGAGGCCTATCCTTCTCATCAATTAAGATCCACGCCTCTGCCATTTCAGCACATTACAACAAGGATCCTCCTTTATTCTCTCATCCCTTGCTAAAGCAGTACCTCAGAGGGGCTAAAAACATAAGACTGCCCCGGAGAGCACCAACACCAACTTGGGACCTCAATTTCGTTTTGGAAAAACTGACCCTGCCACCTTTTGAGCCAGCCAATACAGCCGATCTAAATTTTTTATCATGGAAAACAGCTCTGCTCCTGGCAGTAACTTCAGCACGAAGAGTCTCAGAGCTACAGGCATTAATGGCAGTGGAACCTTTATAATTTTTCATCAGGACAGGGTTTCTTTAAGGACAAACCCTACCTTTATGCCAAAGGTGGTATCTAGTGTGGCTCTTAACCAAACCATCCATTTGCCAACTTTTATCCAAATCCCAGAATAAAGGGAGAAACTTCTGCATTCTTTGGACATACACAGGCAGCTACGTTTCTACTTGGACAAAACAGAAGCTTTCAGGAAAACTGAGCAACTGTTTGTAGCATATGCTGCAGGATCACAGGGCAAGGCTATCTCAAAGCAGACTATATCCAAATGGATAGGACACTGTATTCATTACTGCTACACACAGCATGGAAAATCAGTCCCAAATAACATTAGGCCACATTCCACCAGGGCAACAGCCACTTCAACAGCCTTTCTCAGAGGAGTACCTACCAAGGAAATTTTGGAGGCTGCAACTTGGAGTTCAGTGCACACCTTCACCAAGCATTACCACCTGCCTCTTTACTCTAAATCCAGAGCAGGATTTGCCACTGCAGTTCTGCAGGGCCTCATAGCCAATCCTAACTCTTTATAGACCAGCCACCCAACCTTAGCTTTGGGATTCTACCCAAGTGCAATGACTGCAGCAGTGTAACACGATGAACATAGTACAGTTTTGTACCTACCATAAATGTAGATGTTCGAGTTTTCACACTGCTGCTGTCCAGGTTACCCTCCCTCCATCCCCTCTGAACTAGCTGGACTTATCTATACCTTTCTATCCTATACAACCTTTGTGATGTATTTGCTTGTAACTGAAGGTATTGTTTTTATTTTTTATGTATATTTTTTATTAGCAATATGTATTGCCTACCTACTTGGGGGCACCTGACATCTGGGGCAAGAAAAACTGAAGAAAATGGCATTGGATGCATCTTATATACCCCTGGCGTACTGATGTCAGGGAAGAAGTAACAGCAACTGATGCCGGACCAAGAATTTAGAACTCTGGCCGACTGCAGGACCGCCTGACGGCAGGATAACCCAAGTGTATTGACTGCAGCAGTGTGAACACTCGAACATGTACATTTATGGTAGGTACAAAAATAGAAGTTATGTTCTTACCATAACGTTCCATGTTAGTTGTCTTCTTCTCGCCTTCTTCTTGCTGGATGGGGGTTCGGAGCCGACCTCGCCCGACTCGCCACTCTAAAAGCTCGAGAGTTGGTTCCACCGCCTCGAGGCTCCCCTTATATCCCACAATGCTAGGCGTGAGTTACCTCAGATCTCGTTTGTAAGCTAGGCCCAGCTTATAATAGTAACAGCATAACTATAAACAAAGTCCACCTCTATAAACCAGGGAGAAGAGAAGGGTGACCTACAACCTGATCCAGGAAAATATGCACAGCAGCATATACCTAAAGTAAAGAGGTGGTAGAAAGAGAGGTCACAATCAAAACTCCTCTAGGTCTGTCCAGGCCAGGGGAAGGAGGGTGGAAGAAGAAGGCGAGAAGAAGACAACTAACATGGAACGCTATGGTAAGAACATAACTTCTATATGTTGTTGTCTATCTCGCTTCATTCTTGCTGGATGGGACCGCTTCCTAGCACCTTGTCCCGGGTGGCCTTAAAAAAGGAACTTTTTGGAACCGGGGGACCATTTTTCTATTGGAAAAAAAAGTTTACTGAGCTTTTGTTGGTACATTTTGATAAAAAGAAGAATTTCAACCACTTAACAATGTTTGAATGTATTTTTTATTTAAAACATGGATATTATTTTGAAAACCCAGCAAAGCCTCAGCCTTTTGGAATACCAAAAATTTTTTTTCGGGAATTATTATAATTAAAATTTTTTTTTTTTTTTCTATTTCAACCTTTTTGATTTTTTTAAAAAACTTACAATTTATTTTTAGCCGAACATTTTACTTTGGTTTTTTAAGTCATGAGGGGTTAATTTTAAAAACATGATGTACATTTTTTTAAATTAATAAAAATTTTTTTTTTTTCAAGGGTTTCCCAGGAACCCCCTTATCCCTTTAAATTTTTGGTTTTATTTTTTTTAAAAACCCTTTTTGTTTTTTGTTGTAACAAAATTTTTTTTTATTTAGATTTTTACCACAAATATGTTTGTCTTACTTGAAAGCAAAAATTTTTAAGAAAATTTAAAAATCCCATTAAAAAATTTTAAAATAGTTGATGTTCAATTTTCCCATTTTGTCCACTTTTTGACTGGATTAACCCTCTGAAATTCCCAATTTTCCATTACAGAGCATGAAATAATCAGTCAGGGTGAAAAAATTAGGAAGATGTTTTCCTAATTTCCTGTTATGCTTTTCCCTTGGCTGAGTGGGTTCACCCAAAAAACCTTTGTTCGTGCCCTCTAAAGTGAATTGGTTCCCCGTTGGGCCCCTTTACCCACTTAGGGGAGAATCAGCTGCTTTAAGTGGCCCGGGGTTTTTTAGAAAGTCTCTTTGTTTTCCCCCTTCCGGAAAAATTCTACAACCTTCCAAATTCAGCATACCTTTTAAATAAGGTGGTAAAGGTTAAAAAAAACCTTTAGTGTGGCCAGAAAAGAGAAAAGTAGGAGAAGGAACCAGCCCAAATTGGCGTTATGGTAAAACTTAACTTTTTATGCTAGTGCTTCCATTTTTGGATCCCGCAAAAAAATTTTGGGGTTCAAACCAAACTTTTGGAACATGCCCGTTGCTTTATTCTAAACTATAATAATTAATTAATAATAATAATTAAAATTCCCCAATTTAAAATTAATTCATCATTCTTCTTTAACATATCCAAACCGGGTTTATCTTTTAGGTTTTTAAGGCACTTTGTGTTAATCCAAAACAAAAATCGGATGGGACCATTCGGGTAGGAATACTTTAAACTTAAAACCCTTTGCCCCATAAAAGACAAACACCAACAATCACACAAAACCAACACAAACACAAAACCAAAACAACCAAAATTCAAAAACACAAGGTAATTTGTGTATTTAACCATATTTTAGGCTAAAGAGGGTGGAAGAGAGACCGCCTTATGGAACAAAAGGGATTTTCACAAAGAAAATAAAAGGGGCTAAATCTTAACCAAGTATAACACAAAAAGGGGGCTTCCAGAGAATTTTGACGGGATTTTAAGGTAAAAGGGGGAAAATTTCCAAGAACTGTATTTTGGAAGAGAGGTTTTTTGGGGAGTCTTAAGGGAAAATCCTCCTCAGGCCCCCAAAGTGGCAGAGCCCAAATTTTGGTGGCCGGTTGTTTTTTCCCCTAAACTTTAGGTAAAAGATGAACCGAGGGTTTTTTTCCCAGTCTTTTCCCCCGGGGGGCCAGGAGAAGCATTTGAAAGGCGGTCCCGACCCTAAAATTTTTTCCCAACTTTCAAATAAATCTTCAATAAAAAAGGAACTTTTAAAATTTTCTCCCTAGAATGTAAAAAAGTTAATAATTGTATTTTTTGTGGGAAGCAAATACCTCATAAGGACTTCCACTCTTACTGTATTCCATGCCTAGGCCCTGATCACGACATCACTAGTTGTTGGTTTTGTGCTAGATTTAAACAAATGCACTATAAAAATACGTTTTGATTTTGCTTTGCACTACTTTGGCCGAAGGTTCAATTATACTATACAGTCGGATCAACCGATGACTGCAATATCGAAAAAACGCAGACAAGGATAAAGACAGGCATCCGAGGTCCAAAACCAACGACGAAACCTCTTCTAGGCCAGTCGCTGGTTCGCCAGTTTTCAGTGGGGCGCTTTCGCAGCCTCTGACACCCGCTACCTCAGAGCCACAGGCTGCCTCCGACTCCCACTTGGAGACAACTAAGCCTCTGGAAACTCAAGGTATTGGGCCTATGGAAACTAATCCCTCAGATGGGTCCAGAGCCGCTGAGCAGGCATCGGCTTCTGAGGGTGTTTTCAGACCTTCACAACTTACCATTAAAACAACAGCCAAGACAAAAGTACCATTAAAGACAAAAAAACAAGTACAGCATTCTCCTGGACAGTCCTCCATGCCTAAGAAACAGATGCTTAAAATGGCCCAAGACCTCATTACTCTAATCAGGGGTTCCCATCCCCCTCCTGAGAAAAGGCCTAGGCAGGATACAGACTATGATTCCTCTGATCAGGTTTCCATTTCCTCTGATTCCTCTTCAGACCAAGGATACTCTCTAGCCCCCTATGAGGACTCTGATGCTGAAGAATCTATCCCTTCAGCCTCTCCTCCTGAGGATTATTCTTTTGGGGAAACTTTACATACCATGAGGGAGCATTTCCATTGGGAAAGTCAGGATTACTCAGAATCCAAGAAAAGGCTCAGGGATTTCCTTTTATTACCTCAGCACAGACCCCTGGCTATTCCGCCTGTGCTAGATATTGTGGATGATTCTCTGAATCCAGCTTATCTCCTGATTCTTTGCCCCCTGCACCAGCCAAGCCAGATAGGTATTACAGAGTCCCTGACTCTCACAAGTTTCTTTATAAAAACCCTTCTGCTGATCCAGAAACTATTTCCCAGGGTCCAAAAGGGGTGAAGGCTTCCATTGCAAAAAATCCAGTACCCTCTGACAGAGATTCCAGAGCGTTGGATAGATGGGGGAAGAAAGTATATACTTCTGCAACTTTAGCAGTAAGAGCTTTAAATTGCCAGTTTCACATGCTTAAGTACCAACAATATTTAATGGCTCAGTTAAAACAGAAAATGCTTGCAAGCTCAGAAGCTCCTGATTGTAAAGAAATGCAGGATTTATTGCATGCAGTTGAGCAGGTGGGAAAACATACTCTACAATGTGGTTTTGATTCTTTAGAGGCCTCTTGTAGAGCCGCAGTTACAGGTTCTGTGATTCGAAGACATGCTTGGTTAAAAGAACAGAGTTTACCTGATCATGTTAAGGCAAAATTATTGGATGCTCCTTTATAGCATGATACCTTGTTTGGTGTTAAGGCAGAAGAGGTGTTAAAGAAAATGGAGGATAAAGCTAAATCTATGCAAACAGCCAAGGATTTCTTACAGGTACAGCCACCTCGATTTAGCAGAAATTGGCCAACAAAGAATTGGTCCTTTCCAGTGTCAGACAGGCCACAGAGAGGCAGATACAGACACCCAAGAGGCAGATCTCAACCCCAAGGCTCAAACAGACAACGACAGTGGGGCACCTCAACCCCAAAAGGAGGTGAGGACAAGTCTCAACCTTACAGGAAATAGTCACAATGACTTTCCCCTTCGCATGCCAAGCACTTCCCTTTTGGAAGCCCCCTTAGGGGGAAAACTAGCACTTTTTTCTCAAAACTGGCAATCACCCAAGACAAATGAGTTCTGAATATTGTGTCTCAAGGTTACAGGTTCCACTTTCATACTTTACCAAGGCTAAAAGGAATGCCAGACCTGCCACAAAATCAATGGGCAGAGGCACAAAAACAAATTTCAGCCCTCATGGACATGAGAGCTATTCAAAAAGTACCACAACAGGAACAAGGACAAGGATTTTACTCAAGACTCTTCCTGGTCCCCAGAAAGGACAAGGCCTGGAGGCACATACTAGACCTTTCAATTCTAAATACTTATCTGGATATTCCGAAATTCAAAATGTTGACATTACAGCAGCTTCTACCCATGCTGGGCAAGAAGGCTTGGCTTGTTACTCTGGACCTCAAAGAGGCATACCTGCATGTCCCTATCAGACAAAATTGCAGAAGATACCTCAGATTCAAAGCTGGTACAATGCACTACCAATTCTCTGCACTGCCCTTTGGCTTATCTACTGTGCCCAGGGTCTTCACAAAGTGCCTGGCACCAGTAATTACATTTTGCAGACAAAAAGGAATTCAAATATATCCATACCTGGACGACTGCCTCATTCAAGCAGAGACAAAGGACATTCTTCTATAGCATCTGGCGTTTGTAAAAAGGTTGCTAATTTCTCTAGGGTACACAGTAAACGAAAAGAAGTCAAAACTAGTGCCCTCACAACAGATTATATTCCTGGGTGCCAGCTTAAATACAACAGCCCAGATGGCTTACCTCATGTCAGACAAACAAGTTCAACTAACTCAATATTTTCAATTACTGGCAAAAAAGTTGCATCTCCCCGCAAGAAAAATTCTGCAGGCCCTGGGATTCATGGCAACCTGCATACTACAATACCATATGCCAGACTGCATATGAGGAAATTACAATGGTACCTAAAAAGTATTTGGACTCAACACTCTCACAGTTTAGAAGCAGTAATACCAATGATTCCCTGCCTACAACAGGAGTTTCGATGGTGGGCACAGGCATGTCACCTAAACAAGGGTCAGCCTTTTACCCTACCCACAGTCAGGCAGACTCTCACAACAGATGCCTCGGATTACGCCTGGGGAGCACACATGGCAGGAAAATGCATTTAGGGCAAGTGGACCACAGACCAGATGCATCTTCACATCAATCAAAAAGAGATGTTGGCTGTTCAGAATGCCCTAACAGCTTTCAAGGACCTTCTGCATCCAGGACAATTATTATTAAAGACAGACAACACCACAGTAATGTGGTACATAAACAAGCAAGGGGGCACTCATTCTTATCCCCTATGCAGGCAAGCCATGACCTTGTGGAACACAGCTCTAATGTATCAAGTTCACCTGCAAGCACAATTCCTGCCAGGAAAGAAAAACACTCTGGCAGACGATCTAAGCAGAAATATCATGGACCCTCACGAAAGGAAATTGAATCCACAAATCTTCAGCATGGTAACGCAGCCCAGACATAGATCTTTTTGCCTCCCCACTGAATTGCCAACTACAAAGATTCTGAACAAGGACTTATCACAAGCAAGCATGGAAGGTGGATGCTCTTTTGTTCAGCTGGAAAAACCTAAAAGTTTATGCCTTCCCGCCACTGCCTCTCCTTTCAAAGGTACTCCTAAAAGCCAGACAAGAAAAACCACAGATGATCCTGATTGCTCCAGACTGGCCACGCCAGCACTGGTACCCTATCTTAAGGAACTTAGCTCAAGGCCCACCATGGATTTTGCCTCAAATTCCACACTTTCTGACTCAACAAAACAATCAGATCCTGCACAGTCAGCTCAAAACCCTAAACCTGGCTGCATGGCAGATTCATTAGTCAATTAGGCAACACCTCTCTCTAAAGCTGTTATGGATGTCATTTTGGAGGCCAGGAGGCCTAGCACCAGGAAAGCTTACTCAGGAAAATGGAAGAGATTCTGCACCTGGAACCAGGCTCAAAGCCTTGACCCTCTTGTTCCAAACATTCCTCAGATTTTACAATACTTAACTGAGATGCTGGACAGAGGCCTATCCTTATCATCAATTAAGATCCACACCTCTGCCATTTCAGCACATTACAACACGGATCCTCCTTTATTCTCTCATCCCTTGCTAAAGCAGTACCTCAGAGGGTCTAAAAACATAAGACTGCCCCGGAGAGCACCAACACCAACTTGGGACCTCAATTTCATTTTGGAAAAACTGACCCTGCCACCTTTTGAGCCAGCCAATACAGCCGATCTAAAATTTTTATCATGGAAAACAGCTCTGCTCCTGGCAGTAACTTCAGCACAAAGAGTCTCAGAGCTACAGGCATTAATGGCAGTGGAACCTTTAATAATTTTTCATCAGGACAGGGTTTCTTTAAGGACAAACCCTACCTTTATGCCAAAGGTGGTATCTAGTGTGGCTCTTAACCAAACCATCCATTTGCCAACTTTTTATCCAAACCCCCAGAATAAAGGGGAGAAACTTCTGCATTCTTTGGACATACACAGGCAGCTACGCTTCTACTTGGACAAAACAGAAGCTTTCAGGAAAACTGAGCAACTGTTGGTAGCATATGCTGCAGGATCACAGGGCAAGGCTATCTCAAAGCAGACTATATCCAAATGGATAGGACACTGTATTCATTACTGCTACACACAGCATGGGAAATCAGTCCCAAATAACATTAGACCACATTCCACCAGGGCAACAGCCACTTCAACAGCCTTTCTCAGAGGAGTACCTACCAAGGAAATTTTGGAGGCTGCAACTTGGAGTTCAGTGCACACCTTCACCAAGCATTACCACCTGCCTCTTTACTCTAAATCCAGAGCAGGATTTGCCACTGCAGTTCTGCAGGGCCTCATAGCCAATCCTAACTCTTTATAGACCAGCCACCCAACCTTAGCTTTGGGATTCTACCCAAGTGCAATGACTGCAGCAGTGTAACACGATGAACATAGTACAGTTTTGTACCTACCATAAATGTAGATGTTCGAGTGTTCACACTGCTGCAGTCCAGGTTACCCTCCCTCCATCCCCTCTGAACTAGCTGGACTTATCTATACCTTTCTATCCTATACAACCTTTGTGGTGTATTTGCTTGTAACTGAAGGTATTGTTTTTATTTTTTATGTATATTTTTTATTAGCAATATGTATTGCCTACCTACTTGGGGGCACGTGACATCTGGGGCAAGAAAAACTGAAGAAAATGGCATTGGATGCGTCTTATATACCCCTGGCGTACTGACGTCAGGGAAGAAGTAACAGCAACTGACACCAGACCAAGAATTTGGAACTCTGGCCGACTGCGGGACCGCCTGACGGCAGGATAACCCAAGTGTATTGACTGCAGCAGTGTGAACACTCGAACATGTACATTTATGGTAGGTACAAAACTATACTTTTCTCCTTCCCCCAATATTGTGCATCTGTGGAGTTGTTATCTATAAGAATTGGGGACATACTGGCTTGTACCTCATGTAGGTGGTGAAAGAAGGCTTCCCCCTCCCCCCTGTGAAAAATACTTACACACTGAATATAGAGTTTATCCTGCTGGGATTAAGCTGTTGTGGTCCAAGTAACTGTGTGCTGATTTCTCACATTAGAACTGCAACGATTTGTGAGGCAGAAAACTGCCTACACCACCATTATAACTGAAATGTGTATGTGAAAACAGTGATACAATATAGCATGTCATAGCAGCATAACAGAGCACAAAATTATGGAGCATGTACTATGGATGTGGCCCATCTAGGCAGAACTTTGAACTCAGATGTAGTGCAGCTTAAAACCACATTATGATTCATCCAACTGATAGGATTCAATTAGGTCATTTTACACATTTAATAAATACTGTGGCAAGATTATTTTACCCACTGACATCTGTCAGGAAATAATTTTATGTATGCATTGTTTTTTCATAAAATGTTTCCCTAAGTATTGTCATAGAGTTTTTTTATAATGTCATTGTGTGTCTTATTATTCCTGAGCAGATTTTCTTTGAAAAAGTCCTTCTCTTATGTATGCTGTTTGCAGAGTTGCCTCTTTCAGAATTGCTTATGTTTAACAGTAATATTTAACTTGGAGACAGTCATCACCCTTTCACAAATATTTTCACTAATCAATGGCTTGGTAATAAGTCTACCATATCTTTTGATATTACTATTTTTTGATAAATAAGTCTCCTTGGTTTTGGTGCCACCAAAATAGAACTGCATAATCTTCTTTTCTGATTTTATCTTTATCCAGTAATCTATGCAGTAATGTCACCCCCCCACCACCACCATTCCTTCTGAATTCAGTATAACAAGAATAGGTACTTTTCTGTTAATGGGGCAGCAGGCAAAATATGCGGTTCATATGAAGTCACTGCTGCTTACTTTCTTTCTGGTTTTAAGTCTGTCTTCCTCCTCACAGTATTACTCATTTTCTCACAGCTCAGTACTGGTTTCCAAGAAATAGTTGTTGCTGCCAACTGCCAATGAAACAAAATTGGTCAACATGGTGGAGTGGGTAGGGTCAGTTTACAAAGCCAACACAGTGGGGATGTACAGGTAGAAATCAGACTATTACATAAAGTAGCTAGCATTCATTACCTAGATATATCTCGTTTTTGGACACATGTAAACACCTTCCATTTGTTCTGAACAGCTTTTCAGTTAACACCTCCTGCCCAGAACTGCAAATAAATCATTTTTAATACCTAGTCTGCAGTTCTGCTGCTCTCATAGGATCCTAGCAGATTACTAGGCTTTCAAACCGGAGGTCATTTTAAGCCTAGCCATTTCAACACAATACCCAAGATTACATTTACTGATGACTGCAATATGTTTTATCGCCAGTATTTTGTGCTACAACAGAGAAGAGAACTGGGTACTTAGTATTACTGAATAACAGATAATCGAGTTGGAACACACCCTATTAGCACGAATACATAAAATGAAGATATTTACTGGATTGTAAAAAGGCTCCTGAGTGGGGAAACCCTGATATCTTTGATAACAGGCAATGTCCACTCTTCACTGTGGGAAAGACAAACTCTTTAACTTTTGGAGGGAATTAGATAAAAAGCTGGTGGGTGTGTTTCTGCATCACAAGGTCTCACATTCATTCAACTCCTCCACAGTGGTGCTTAAATATTAATATCGATTGTTAACATACCTACTAGCAACTGTCCAAAATTTCACAGAATGTCAAGATTTTTGGCTCATATTTTTGGCGTGTTCCTCAGAAGATTTTTGGTTTTCTGGCAAATTACTGAGGATAAAGTCACTAGATAACAATATACATTTCACTTTCACATTTCATTTCATATCTTTCAAAAAATGCATGCTAAACCTGTCATTCTAGCAACATTTCTGTTTCACGAGGACTGCTGCCCCTTTAACAGAAAAGTACCCAAGAATATATACTTAACAGTAGTGTCAGTGGTGCAACAGGGAACACACTTGACTTTGGTGCAGAAGGCAGTGGGTTCTACTCCCACACTAAGTAGATCAATTGCTGACAATGCACTGCAGCATAATAGAGGTGTTGCACTCTTGTGTGTGTCATCCTTCATATGAGACATTAAACCAAGACCACATCTGCTTGAGTGGGTGGTAGCTCAGGTGGATGTAAAAGATTCCATAGCATCTCTCAAAAGAGTAGAGGAAGTTCACTAATACCCTGGCCAAATTTCCTCTAGTAGTACAAATACCACCCCAAAACTCTGCTGAAAATAGGCTACTAGCATAGTGTGACTAACCCAGTCAACAAAGAACAAATATGTCAAACTGACAGAAAGAACAAGAAGTGTATAGAAATTAGAAATATTCAATGGCAAATAATTTAGTTTTTTGTGTTCTTGGCTCTGTCTGATAAAGCCATTGTAGATTAAATATTTTAGTAGTTTTTGCTGCTGCTTTACATTTATCAAACCTTTTAGGAGTAAGGTCTGTACCATGTAGAATACTCTGCTTTCTCTTACATCCATGTTGTCAGTTTCCATTCAGAGATAAATCCTCCTTCACTGTACATATTATGCACAGCTGAGTGTTACTAGTGATACCTCCAGTGCTACTGTTGTGTGACTCCACAAGAGGAATATTCCTGTCGCACAATGCTAGGTAGGATGAACCATCAAATTCCTTATTGAGGCTAACAGTCTGTACTGTCTATCTATCTATCTATCTATCTATCTATCTATCTATCTATCTATCTATCTGTCTATTTATTTTAATTTCTGGAACCAAAATCTCTGCCTGTGACCATCATACCCCTATACCCTCTCAGCCTATTTGTTTCACTGATTGCAGTGCCCATGGGTACTGGCAGATGTAAGCTACAAATAGCAATTTCACCTTCATACATTGGGTTAGGAGATATTTAAATATTTCTAATAGCAACCCACTGGTGAGAAGGCATTCTGCAATGCCTTCAACAGTGCAACAGTGGCGGTACATGCTTTTGCACACCAAAAGTCATTGCTGAATACATGTACTCCTTGACTAATTCACTAACCCTGCATCCCTTATGTAGGAGATGCACTTTCAGAGCATCTGCCTAATGATGGTGCTGTGATGGGACTCTATTAACTTGTTCCACAAGGATCAGTGATCTAGCATCAAAGGCTCACTCACTCACTCACTCACTAACTCACTCACTCACTCACTCACTCACTTTTTCTGCAAGGATCAGGGATCTAGCATCACAGACTCAATCACTTGCTCACATCCTTCTTTAACCATCTTATGTAGCATCCATGCAGCTAATCAAGTATGGGACACCTGCACTGCAGTCATTGCTAAAAGCTATATGCCATGAGATTGGCAACATTTTGCAGTTGCAGTACTTTGGCACAGTTCAGCAGGCTGATATAAAACATGGTATGTACATTCTTATTTTCAGTCCTGAGTTCCTGGAAATTCTTATAGATGTTTGCTAACAGGTAAGAAGCAAGCTGTAAAAAAAAAAGAAAGAAGGAATAAACTAGAAGCAAACAAAAAAATGCTGCTGATAAACACAGTCAAAATGTTAAATTCAGTCAGTTTAAGTATTGTATTCTGTGACATGTGCTTGAACAGATTTTCATCCATACACCAATAAATATATTAAATGGTTTAAAGTTAGATCTATTTTGTATTAATATATGTCCACTCATTCTACCAGGATGTTCATAACTGACAAGTGTAGGCATTGTTAAGTTACTGTGCTTGACCATTTTTCTTTCAGCATGGTGAGAAGATGAAATATTAATGTTCAGATAGTTTAAAAATAACCTCATATCACTGTGTATTGAAAGGTTTACTAATTCACTCACTTATTCTTGTAATCAGCTAAGGCTTTTTTCCCTCTGGATGTGAAGTAGTTTTTTTTGCATACCTCTGATTCTGTGCAACTTGTATAAGATGGAGCAGAATATGAATAAATATATTTTTGCATATGAACCTACTGTGAAATGCTGACAAATCAAATGCTGAAATATGAAAGTATAAAATTCAAGCCAGATTTAGAAATCTGATGGTGGAAACCTCATGCAAAGATGCAACAACATAGCATGAACTGTTGAACTCAAAGAAACATAATGTAAGATGCACATAACATGTAATGGGATACATGATCATATCATAAATATTCCTGTGAGTTCATGAATACTGAGTCCACATGAAAGTTTTCAAAGTCAAACTAAATAAGGGACATATATGTGGTATTTTTACATATCCTTCTACATACTGCACTTACGTATTGCCCTCCAATGAAGTTTCAAAATAAATTTGTGACTAAAGGAACACATAGAAGGCATTATTTTGTTTTAATCAAACCTAATCTAAGGGGAATATGCAAACAAAGCTCCGCTCATTTTCTATATTTTAATGTGTAAAGTAAGTCTTATGCTTCAAATGCATTAGTATTTATGATGGAATTATTCACATTTGTTTATGTTTTTTTAGCAATCTCAAAGAGCTTTATGTGATTGGAGGTATCCCCTGGTTTTCTCATTTAGCATGATTAAAGTAGTGATTTATTTTTGTATTGAAAGTTGATAATTTGAAGTGAGTTTGATGGTGCCATTATGTAAAAGACTGCTGTATATTATCATGGCAGAGGAATTGTTTTAAAATGGCAAGAAGGTAGTTTAGAAGAAGAAATACAGAGTGATGTGAACTGAGACCATGTGACTACCTGGAAATGGCTTTTATGACCAAATGTTGATGAAAAGACTTAAGAAAAAGATGTTGGAAGAAAGACTACATGATTTAAGGCATTTATCGTTGTTTCTAGATGGAGACACTAGATGATTGGATGCATGCAAAGTTGTTAATTCTGACTTTCTTAGCATGATCAAAATAACACACTGTTGTTGATAAAGCGGAAAGCATATCAAGTGAAAAATACAGACAATTGGTTTACTTTGATAAGTAGCTGGTAGCCTTAGAAGGTAAGGCAAGAAGGAAAAAATCTGCGCTTGGATGGAGTGCCTGAAGGTTAGAAAGAATGGACTGTTGAAGTTTGTTCAAACAAAGGTAACACCCTTGACTGGGTTTACACAAAAATCAATTGGAATCAAGAGAGCTTGGTGTGTGAGCAAAAATTTATTAAAACAAAATAATCTTACTACAGTTTGTGATGTGGAGAGAAAAGGAGGAAGCTCTGTGGTAATTTCAGTAAGTGGGAAAATGAGGTACTGTCAAAGGATGGACAATTTTTGTACCTCATTTTTTTCTGAAATCATGCTGTAACAGAGGTGAAATTTACAGAAACAATGGAGTGCAGAACACAGACAATTAAACATAAACTGATTTTCTTAGTTGTTTTAAAAGTACAATTCCAAGAAGAAATGCAGGTAATCGCTAGGGTGATGTTAGCGATGGTCAAACTGAAATAATTATCCCAAATGACTGACAGTGGGTAAAATAGAATGTTTTTTCACATCCCAGGTGGTAGATCCTTCAAGTTCAGTGGATATGGAGTAGAATGAACACGATGGAAAATGAAGAGTCTATGTGTGCTCAGTGGCCGATTTGCAGTGGCCTTTGAGTATTTATTGATCTGCTTCAATGTAATGGCTGAGTGGCTAGGTTGTCACAGAGTCAATTTGTTGGACAATATGATGAGTAAGCCGAACATGGAACTTTGCTGGTAGCACTGAAAACATTGAATATTTATGTTGATCTGTATGACAGTGTTATACTAATGGTTGCTGTACAACTTATGATTCATAAGTTAATTTCCTTAATATGAAAGACTGCAAGCCTTGGAAGTAAATAGGCAAGTTATTCAGGGAAATTAGATGATCTATATATAATGGATGGGTGTTGAATAAACAGATAGTTAATACCTTTCAATAAAAGTGCAGATCAGACAATTCTTAGGGTTGGTGAATCTGCTCTCTCCCCAGGAATTGTGCAGTCTTGGAGTTACTATATATGATTATCAAGGGTGTTGGGCCAAGATTCATTATCTGTGCATGCATAGTAGTATGTTGATGTACAAAATGTCAATCATTTGATGTTGACATTATACACGTCAGTATTACTGACATACGACAAACTTAACTAAATCCATATATATATATATATATATATATATATATATATATATATATATATACACATATACATACACACACACACACACACACACACACACACACACACACACACACACACACACACACCTACCTGCATGTCTTTATATGGCACTCGACCATGAGGAGGATATGCAGACTCCACACAGAAGGCGTTCCAGCCTAGAATCAAATGAGAGAACCTCTTGCTGTGAGGTGACAACGCTAACTGCTGTACCACCACGGCCTTAGTTAAGGAAGGATGGTATATTGTTTAATGATAGATTTAATTAAAGAAGGAAGGTATATTGTTAGTGATAGATTTAATTACAGATACCCATTGAGAACACTAAGTAATGGCCTGAAATGCTTATACAGCCATTAGAATACGAAGGGATATTTTTGTATAAATAGTATAAAACTCCTTTTGTATTTAGTAACTTACATAGTAAAAGATTAAGATATATAGTGATGAAATATACTTAGCCACTGATAAATAGAATAGTCTGTGTACTGTCTTTCTGTGAAAAATCAAATTATGTTTAATATAGTAGATACATATGTATAGAAAGAAACTGGTATCAGTGGTTGGCAAATATGGGGTAAATTAACAGAGACTAAAATATCTTGCACCTCAGATGAAGAATGATTAATACACCTATCAAGAAACCTAAACTGAAGCAGGTAATGCAGGTAACTAATGGTGAAATTGCTATATTGTTGGGCTGAAGCTCATAGGCATGTTTAATTATCCTATACAGAGCCGCCATTGCTTTTTGTAACCTAACTAGAATGATCCTTTCAGGGAAAGATGCATTCCTTGGTAATCAATTTGTAGAAAAGGGTTGAACCTAGAAGTGGGGACTCTACAATATTATTTTTTAAGTTGGAGGGCAGCTATAGATATAATTACAAATGTTACCTGTAAAGAAATATGTAAGGGGGTGGTAAATCTATTTGACTTTGATGAAGGTAAATGTGAATGTTGCTGCTGGCCTGTAGGCATTGGATTTATTTGAAGAGGTACAGGACTAGAAATCAAGGCTATGGACTCAGTCATAGTACTAGACAGTAAGGTAACTAAGTCAAAAAGACATGCAATAAGGTGGATAAGATACCTGTTAGGGCTGCTAAATATTAAATGGGTAATGTCAGATGGAACTGATATAAACTAATACCTTTTACATTGGTCATTTATTTTTTATTTAATTATTTATTAACATTTGTTTACCAGGAAATTCTGAATGGACATTAACCCATTTGCAGTGGATGCCCAGAGAGGAAAGCTCCAACATATTACATGGCAGCAAAACAGTAGAATTTAGCAAATATAAACATTTTTTGGAAAAGTTTTGGTGATCCTGTCCTACATAGGCACATATAGTGAAATTAATGCTAATTTAAACTGGAAGATTTGATTTTGGAAGGGAGAGGATAACTGTCTAGGTGATTTTTGTGTGCCTGATATTTTTTTCCAGAGGCTAAACATAGCCATCTTGCTTTGTTCTTCTAAAGAATGGAAAAAAGGCAGCATGGTTCTTATTGTATAAATTTTGATGTACTTAGCCTTTGCTTCAGTAGAAACTGAAAGCGGTAGTTTAAGGTTTGTCATGTTCCCTCACTGGTTATTCTGAGTGGTTAGATTTAGCAATTTTTCTCAGAAGGGCTCCAAGGATGACATTAAAAATGATGGCATGTTTGGAGGGATCTTATTTACTACTTCAAGTGGTTGAATGTCACAATGAATAGTGTACTTCCATTTGGAGGAGAGACTTGAGTTTGATTGTGACATGGCGGGTGTCTTGTTAAACTAGTACATATAGAAATACTTGAAGTACTATAATGTAGTTCATGGCTAGACTGTAGATATAGTATACTTTAGTAAGTCTTGGCATGATTCGTTATGACTTGAGATCCCTATGTGGTTGCTGAATAAGAAAGAATTAATTCTTTCAGAAGTAAAGGCAAGGGAGAGCCATGGTAAGAAGGAAAATTAAAAAAATACTCCATCTGGGAGGAAGGGTGAGTGACTTTGTTTCTGGGGAAACTTCAAGACTATCTGGAGAGTGTTTCTTGAAAGACTGGTGACTCTGCTGTACTTTGCTATACTCTTCTACTTGTGGGCCTGATAGGAGTTTGCTGTTTGCTGCGGAGTGGAAACCTGCCTAATATTTATCCAGTTTATACTTAAAACTGCTATATGCTGGGAGAAGTCTGCTGACTTTTGCCTTCCTGAAAAAAAAAAAACACTAAACTTTTTAAAGTCATTCCGCTGGATTTACTAATCTTCTGTGCAGGACTACCTTAGTCCTGCATAGAAGTGACTGTTTAGGAGCAGGATGGCAGCGTGCCATGCATAGTAATGAGGCTCGCTGCCTGAGCTCCTAATCTTACATGGAGTGTGTAAGAGTGCAGGGGGCGTGTCTGAGAGCAGAGCCCTCAGAATATACACACCACCGCAATGCAGAACAGCAGAAAGGGGTAAGAAATGAGCAAGACCACTCATAGGTGTCTGCATATCCCCACCAACAGTCCCCTATGTGTACAACAGCAACAGTACATATAAATAAAATGAAGAATCCCATTTATTTATTTTTTTTTTAAATCCAATCAAAGCTAACCATAGATGCACAAGTGTGCCCATCGCTTAGCTACGGTTAATGTAGCTTAAATAGCTGAAGAGGATAACAAGGAAGATATACACAAATGAAGCAGTATAGCAATAGTGTACTGGGCAGAGCATTCGCCTTGTGAGCAAGCATCCCCGGTTCAAGTCCCACTGCAGCAGCTTCTGTTTTCCATGGTAAAGCACGTTATGAGTAATATTTATGTTGCATAACCCACTAAATAACATATTTTTATGAACTGGAGTACTGCAGTAAATGCACATGTGAGGTGTCAGTGTCATAATGAATAAGGCACTAGTAAGCAGGTTTAAGCACAAATAAGCAGTAGTAAGCATATTTAAGCACCAGTTAGCGGGCATAAGCCCATTTGTGCAGCGGTAAGAAATGCCTACACTGGTTAAACAATTCTAAAGCTAACTCCCTATAAGTAGATGTAAAGGCAGATTAGCATTGCTTACCCTCGCGCAAACCCGTTTACAACTGCTCAAAAGTGCCTTAATCACTCTGTATCCAATGGCCCTTGTTCTGGCCATCAACAAAATAAATAACCATGCAGGTCCTGAACCCAGGACCCCTTACACCATAGTCACAGCAGTAAACCACCAAGCCATCACAGACGTACAGAACAAAGAGGTATCAGCAAACAAGTCTTCACCATAGTAAAACTAAACTGAACCTGTGAAAGGAATCAGTATACAGTTATATGTTCCATAACCCACTACAGAACATAAATATGTGAACTGGAGCACAGCAGCAAGCCCAGAAGTGAGGTGTAATTGTAATAGAATGTTGAAGTCCCCAGTAAAACACAAGGAACCCATAGAGTGTACATACACATTAATCGTGGATACCTGGCAGATATATAAGATGCAATGAATAAGAAATCAATGCCCAAAAGGAAATATAATAGAAAGTCTAATGTAAGCAATGCTAAGCATTGCACAGGCCAGCTTAGGAGCTGTAAGCAATGTGTAGACCAGCTAACTCAATGTGCTCAGTGGTATACCCCTTTAAACAATGCCAACCCTAAGTAAGCAGGTTTGCCCATAGCTTAGCCTTTTCAAAACTGACCAATCACAGAAAAGTGTGGGAAATCTGCCCTACTTAAACCCAAGAGGAAGGAATACATCTCATAGCTGGTTGTAGCTTCCCCTTGCAGGCACTATGGCAGTAATGGGAGAAGGTGTGCACTGCCGGGCACAGTGCTGGTGCATCCAGGAGTCCAAGGTCATGGCAGGACTCCTAGTTAAAGACCATGCTCAGAGACTGCTGCAGGGCCAGTACCAGGGCTCCCAATATAAGGCAGAGGCCTGGAACCATCTCGCCCACAACCTCACCAGTGCCACTGGCATACCTTGAACTGGTGAGCAGGTCAGACACCACTTATGCTGACCCGAAGCAGCGTACAGGGGACCTCTTAGAGGAGTGACTCCAAGAAGCTAGAGTGTCAGGGGATGTTCCAGACATGTGTAAGAATCACCCCAGTATGTGTGTAATAATTACCAGCTCAGGTATATCATGGATAGGTATGGCTAAATATTCCTCTTATGTCACCCACAGCTGCAGTGGAGCAGGCCGCGAACCAGGAGGCCCACATCAGTCACCTGCTGAAGTTGCAACCCAAGGCAGGTCAGTAATACTCATGTATTTACTGTCATAAGAAATAAAAATAAAAGTAGTAGTAAATTAATTGCTAGTATAAAACCTGTATTGTCCAAGGCAAGTACTGCATACACTACAGAATATGGCAGTAAGAGTCTCATATTGTTTGTAAGTCAATAAAAGTGTAATAGCCTGACAAAACAGGTCTAACTGCTGGACTGCATGTGTATATCCTGGTATCATACGGTAATGTAGATATGCAATGATGTAATAGTACTGTAGTATTAAGCACTGTTACCCACACTGTGCACCATAAATTCTATGTGTAGGAATGCCTGTATATGACAGGTGAAATCCCCAGAGGCCATTTAGTACAACTGAGAGACACATACATTGTAAACAGGGAAAATGCAGACAACAAAAACCGAATAGCACATGCAACTGGGCTATGAACTGGTGTTCTTTTTAGCACACACAGCCAAGGTTCGAATCCGGCCAGTGGTTGTAGTCTGCATACAGAATCATTCCCCACAACTGTACAGATATGTCTAGAATGTCTATTAAAGTGGCCCATATATGTTGCCTATCAACCTGTCCCCCTGGGAAATCAGTGGGATGATCCCAGACATATAGGCAGCAAACAGGAAATACAACTGATTGACACACAACTATGAGAACAAAGCTGGCACACTAGCAACTCTCCAATACCTTATGTGACTAAGAAGCCATGTATTACCCATTTGCACCCCAACTTGTCAAGCTGTGGTCAGAATGTGTACAGTAACAGAGTGAGATGTATGTGCATAATAGTAATGTGGAATCTGGTACTGTGTGTGGGAACATTCAGGTAGTGCTAATAAACATTCCTCCCACAGATCTGTCAGATACCAACACTGTGCCCAGAAATACAAGAATGATATGTAGTTGCTCTGAATAATGAGGTATTACACATCACTGTTGCCCACACTGTCCTACAACATAAAACTGTCCAGGAAATCTGTATAAGAGTATTATAATACAAGGTCAGAATGGAAAAGCACAGGGGATTAATAAGACAGAAAGCAGATAGGAGATATACATCAATATCTATATAACAGACACAACTCTGATGGACAGTGTTTAAGTTGTAGCAGACACAGCCATAATCTGAATCCTAGGAGTGGAATTAGGCTGCATACAAATTCATACCCCACAACTGTACAGATGAGGCCAGAATGTCCAGTATATGTGCCCATATCTGCTGCCTGTCCCCCCTGGAAAGTCTGTGGGATGATCTTGGATGTTTAGCCGGCAAACAGGGAATACAAGTGATTGGCAAACATCTATGAGAACACATCTGTCACTGTAGCAACCCCTGAAACTGTTAGGAGAGTAATATGTCAAGTATGTCCTATCTACACTCCCATGTTGTCAAGCTGTGACCAGAGTGTGTACAGTAACAGAGTGAGATGTACGTGCATGATACTAGTGTGTAATCTGGAACTTTGTGTGGCAACAGTCAGATAGTGCTAACAAACATTGCTCCTACAGGTACGTTGGATACGAACACTGTGGTGTGAAATACAGACCATTATAATCTGTACTAGTACTGTTCACTCTGGTATTGTAGGGAATTGTGAGTGTTGCAGTTTTTCTGAGTAATAAAGTATCACTGGTCACTGTCACCCATACTGTGCTACATAATATAACTGTATATTTGTGTGTCAGGTCACTAAAGGTGAAAGAGGGCAATGTTCTATATATGTCCTGGCACACCAGCATGTGGCCAACACATGGCCAGACTCTGTGCAGAAAGAGTCAGATAGCATAGTGCAAAACAACAACCTGGAATCTGGGCGTATGTGTACAAACAGTTAGTCAGTGTTAACAAACATTCCCTCCACAGGTGTAATAGGTAAGAAGTGTATACTGCAGGTAATACCGGTTTATGTATAATGATGATGACAGCCATATCACTCTCCAAACTAAGGCTATAGGGTAGTGTAGTAAGACTTGTAATGTACAGATAACAGCACTGACTAGGAAAGTAATGTGGACTACGGGAATATACTAGTTGCTAATTGACATCTTTCTCCCTCCCCCTCCATATCTCCAACAATAATCAACATACCCACCCCAACCGGTATGTAATGACACCTATGTTTTGATAATGTCCAATTGTTTGATAAAATGTTAATGGTTCTCATGCATGTACTATATTGAATTATTCCAACATTGGTGGCATGGTGCCATCAATGTACCTGCATGCTGTTCTTATTACCACTGTGGTCCCATATATGCATGTGTTCTGTTTGCTATGCAACTGTTCCATATCTGGTGTCTGGGTTAATGGGAATATTTATGCATGCTGTTATACCTAACCCTGGAATGTGTTGACTATTACTAATCCACAAATGATGATGAAATGTAAACACTATAGCACACTTGGGAAGGCCGGTCCCAGTGGACCCACCTGTCCCACCTCAGCTGGCCGTGACACCAGCATATCTGGGGTCCAACCCAGGACCTCCCTGTCCATTTTTCCTGCACCACCTTCGGATGAAACTGCCTCAGACGATGGGGCTTGCCCCCCCCCCCCGGGAGTGGGCGAGGACAGGCACCTGTCACCCATCGCCAGATCGGGGTCATGGTGCGTAGAGCTATCAGTAAGCAGTTTAGTGATCTTCTATGCCAGCTCGAGGGCCGCATGTCATGATTAGAGAGTCAGCCTGGGTCTGCAACTCAGCCCCCAGCACAGCCACCTTTGGAGCTGTGAAGGTGCAGTGGTGACTGCCCATGGGTGGGGACCTCAGTCCCACTGTTACCATTAAGGGGCTTGTGGGCTTCTAATAACCCAACACCCCTCCCCATCAGGGTTTTTAACCCCCACATGTCATATATCACCCCTGTATGTGTCTTGTTTGTCTTGGCTGTTAACCTACCCAACCTACCTCCCCAAATATACCTACTACCCCTCCCCAACATCCCACTCTCACCTAAAAAAAAAGGGCAATCCGTTCTCACAAAAAAATCTCGCCCCATACATAGCTGTCCATTTCACACACATGTCCACTGGACACATGTAATCCGGTCTAATTGGCATCACAGCTTATTATTGTTGTCCTCACCCCTCTCCCAGGGGTTTGAGTGTCCAAACCTACCTCTGAATTCAGTGTATATGCACAGCTGTTGCTGTAGAAGAAATGGGCAGCTATGGACTTTCCCTACACCCTTCATGCACATCCCTAGCTATTTTGCCTACTGTCTTTCACTCTTTGTGCCCCTTTTTCACCATTTTCCCATCAATTCTCTTTTCTTTTCTTTTAAAGAAATTAGTGCGGGGGTAAGTGGAAGTAAACACTTTTAAGCAGCAGTAAGCAGGTTTAAACCTGTTTGCACGGGGGTAAGCAATGCCTACACAGGTTAAGCAGCACAGAAGCTAACTGAGAATAAGAAACTGTAACAGGAAGTTAGCACTGCTTACCTCCGTGCAAACCTCTCAAACCCACTTACAACTGCTTTAATGTGCCTTAGTCACTCTGTGTCCAACAGCCTGTGTTCTGCCCAGCAACAAAATAATCAACATCTGCAAGGGTCAAACCCAGGACCTTGCACACCATAGACAAAGCTATTTACCACTAAGCCATGCTAGATACAAATAACCCTCATGTTTTCACAAACATATCATCCAGCCCAGACACCACCATTTAGATGTATATGTGCGTGTAAATATATTAATATCTAAACAGATACAACATATCTATATATGTGTGTATATATATATATATATATATATATATATATATATATATATATATATATATATATATATATATATATACATATATATATATATATATATATATATATATATATATATATATATATATATATATATATACATATATATATATTTATATATATATACGGACATAGCTATATACATGTAAGCAGATATATATATCTATAAAGGTATATACGGACATACATGTGTAGATATCAGTGGGAGATTAACTAAAACATATATGTCCACATGCACCATTAATGGGGTTGAGAGGCCCCAAACAATATATGTCTTGTACGAATAGGTATACCCACCCCCCCACAGCCAAACACGTCCGCCCTGCAATACACTACAAAGTGTTGCAGATCCCATAACCAGGACCTGACATGACATGGGCGCAAGATCTTTACAGTACTACATTCCCCCTGTATGATGTCAGGCTGATATTGGTAACATATCATGCAGTACAGTCTGGCTCCCATAGGAAATGTAAATAGTGGAAGCTATCAACATCCCCAGGATAGATATACACAGACACATATATGCAGATACAGATATATTTATATATATATATATATATATATATATATATATGTGTGTGTGTGTGTGTATACATATATTTAGCTGTGCATGTGACCACACATACACACGCAGAGATATGTACAGTAAGATACTTATGTAGTAGGTGCACACAATATGAAACAGCCACTATGCCTACAGTTAACACCTTAACGACTGGACACTGGATGAGCCACCCATACAAATGACAGTTGTTGCCTGCAACATATACCCACAGAGAGGTCATAGGATAAAACACCACACACAGGTCTGCAGAAATGGAAAACGATTATTTGTGTACTATTACAGATTTATATGCCATGTCATATAGCTGTTCAGACACTGACATCCATATAAACAGAGTAATACAACTGTGAAACAGTTATACTAATACAGTAGTCTGGAAAGGTTCACAACTGTTGCTGGCCAAGCCCTTCAAATAGTACAATAGTAAAGACAGTCTGGGCCACAGGTTACCAAACAATCAACAGTAAGTAATGCAGGTGTATAGTTCAGCAGCCTCTATCTACACTCTGTACATAATCACTAGGTTGTAAAGACTTCAGTTGACCAAATGGGATGTAACTGTTACATAACAAGGCATAACTGACACCATCACAAGCACACTGACAAACAGAACAGTCTGTATGGCAGGAGGCAGTAGCCCTACATTAACCCAATTTATGTAAGTAATGTCAATTTAGGTGAATTGTATAGTACTGTACATCCAGATACCTTAAGGCAGCTCACACCTGATACCCCCACAAATTGTAACAGCCTAGGTTATTTATGGTGCATCCCCCCCAGATTCAATAATACAAGCCCATATACTACTGTTACATAAACTGGCCTCTGGAGTACATATGGGCACACATGTATGGTGTAGGTGAAGCCCACACATATATGGCCCCAGCCCCACCGTATGTGTTGGGGATGCAACAGCAGTGGACTGCTAGCAGGAATGGCAGCGTGATATATGTATATGTGCATATGTATCACTATCTGTATATGTGTAACCATATATTGCTCTATATATGTATCTGTCTGGGTGTGTATATGTATATCTATGTACATATGCATACCCATCTATATACGTCGATATGTATATGTGTATATATCTATATAGATAGCTGGATAATTATATATACATATATTTCCACCATATACACTGAACATGGAGTGTAGGCCTACCTCAGCCCCTATAGTCCCAATTACGTAGCGCAAGTGGATGTCAGGTATATGTAACAGGTGTATCAGTAGACTATTACTACTGTAATAGTGATTGTCTTCACAGACATGGTGTGTGTAGGAGATCGCATCTGCTTTTCACATGTACGCCATTGGCTACTGACAGACATCCTAAGAACATCATAGTACAGTACCGCTGCTAGCACGTAATGCTACTGTGGACTACAGCAAAGATATTGGCCAATATATGTGGACATTCTGAGACACTCTGGACAGTCCAGAGGTATACACAGAACCCCTTAGTGGAAAACATGTGGACCAAGCCTGACAATGTGGATGTTAACAGCCATGTAGATGGGTATAACATGTAATGACTGGTATACATATGCCCCCATAGGATATTCTTCATGTTTCACTGTTGCAGTCATTACATTTAGGGTAATCTGCTTGCAGGTTGCCCTCAGTCAGCCTGATAAACAAAGTCTTGGGTCCTGCTTTGGTTGCTGTCCCTTCTTCCATGACGTCAGGTCATCAGCGGTATAAAACATGCAGCTGATGCCATTACATCAGTCTTTCTTGCCGTGCGGCGCCCAGAGCATAAGCAGTTTGCAAGTGCCGGTCGGCCGACTCCTGAAATTTTCATTTTCGAGTTTCAGAACCGAAGTCTTCAACTTAAAGCTAAGTACCCCGTTGGGGAAACTTTTTCTTTCTCCTTTCCGATGTCAGTAAAAGTTAATAATTGCATTACTTGTGGAAAGCAAATACCTCATAAAGATTTTCATTCGTACTGTATTCCTTGCCTAGGCCCAGACCACGATGTACCTTGCTGTCGGTTTTGTGCTTTATTTAATCAGCGCATTATCCATTGTCGGTATATTTTTGCCTCTAAATATTTCGGTTCTCAGTTTAATTATCCAGAAATGTCATCGGTTAGCCATCCGACTACCAAGATTCCAAAAAAATGCAAAGATAAAGACAGAGACAGAATGCCGAGGTCCAAAACTGCCGACGACACTTCTCCTAAGCCAGTCACCAGTTCTCCGGTACTCAGTGAGGTGCTTTTGCAGCCCCTGATACCCGCTACTTCTGATTTGCAGGCCTCTACTGAGACCCATTCGGAGTCTGGTATGTCCCGAGATACTTCAACTATGGCACCCGCAGATGTCTCTACCTTGGATGGGTCTGGAGCCGCTGTGCAGGCACTGGCTTCTGAGGGTGTATTCAGGCCTATGGACTTGCATATTAAATCGATGCCTCCATCATTACTAAGGCCTAAATCTCGATCCATGTCTAAAAAAACAACACCCAGATCACATGCTCAGGCCCCATGCCTAAAAAACAAATGATAAAAATGGTTGAAAATCTAATAACTAATCAGGGATAGTCAACCCCCCCCCCCCCCAAGAGGCCTAGGGCTGAGCTTGATTATGAATCTTCTGATCAGGATTCTGTTTCTTCTGATGACCTGGATTTGTCCTTACCTACTTATGAGGATTCTGATGCAGACAATTCTATTCCCTCTGCTTCCCCTCATGGGGATTTTTCTTTTGGGGAAACCTTACATACTTTAAAGGAGCATTTTCACTGGGAAAGCCAGGAATTTTCTGATTCAAAAAAGAGGCTTAGGGATTTCCTTCGTCTACCTCAGCATAGGCTTTTGGCTATTCCTCCTGTACTAGACATTGTCGATGATGTTTTCTCGGAATCCAGTTTGGCCCCTGATTCCCTGCCTCCTGCTCCTAGTAAACCTGACAGATACTACAGGGTTCCTGTGTTCCACAAGTTCCTTTTCAAAAATCCTATTGCAGATCCAGAGACTATTTCTGAGGGGCCCAAGGGCTTTAAGGCCTCTACTGCTAAAAATCCTACCCCTTCTGATAGAGACTCCAGGGCACTAGATAGATGGGGTAAAAAGGTTTATACGTCAGCAACCTTGGCAATCAGAGCTTTAAACTGCCAATTTCATATGTTAAAATATCAGCAACATGTCATTGGACTGCTTAAACAGAAAATTATGTTGATTCCTGACTGTGTGGAAAATAAAGATTTACAGGACTTAATGCATTCTGCTGAACAAGTTGGAAAACATACTTTGCAATGTGGTTTTGAATCCTTAGAGGCCTCTTGCAGGGCTGCTGTTACTGGGTCTGTACTTAGAAGGCATGCTTGGGATAAGGAGCAATCTTTGCCTGATCATGTTAAAGCTAAATTGTTGGATGCTCCTTTAAATCAGGACCACCTGTTTGGCAAGAAGGCTGAAGACGTTTTTAAAAAGATGGAAGATAAAGCTAAATCTATGCAAACTGTTAAAGATTTTTTACAAGTGCAACCTCCTAGGTCCTTTCCAGCCCCTTCCAGGTCTTCTCAAGCCAAAATCAGACACAGCAAAAACCCCAAGTTTCAGTCCCAGGGGACTGTCAGAACTAAGCAGTGGGGGGCCTCCACTTCCAAATCTGGGAATAACAAGACACCCCCCTATGGTAAACAGTCTCAATGACTTCCTTTTAAAATTTCAAAGCACTTATCTTCTGACCACCCCTTTGGGGGGAAAGATTGCTCTTCATGCAAAGAACTGGGAGCTCATAACCCAGGACAAATTGGTTTTAAATGTAGTGTCCCAGGGATACAGATTTAATTTCCACACGTTGCCAACACCAAATGGGTGGCTGGACCTGCCCCCAAATCAGTGGGCAGAGGCTCAGAAACAAGTACTTTCTCTTAAGCATGGGGGCTATTCAGCTGGTACCAGAAGAGGAAATGGGACAAGGTTTCTACTCCAGATTTTTCCTGGTACCCAGAAAAGAAAAATCATGGCGTCCAATCCTGGACCTGTCTACTTTAAACACCTTTCTGGTGATTCCAAAATTCAAGATGCTGACTCTTCACCAATTACTTCCTATGCTAGGCAAAGATGCCTGGTTGGCAACACTAGATTTAAAAGAAGCATACCTGCACATCCCAATCAGGGAATATTGCAGAAGATACCTACGCATCAAAGCAGGCTACATGCATTATTAGTTCTCTGTACTGCCCTTTGGCTTGTCTACTGTGCCCAGGGTATTCACAAAGTGCCTGTCTCCAGTTATTGCATTTTACAGGCAAAGTAGTATTCAAATATACCCGTACCTGCACAATTGTCTAATTCAGGCAGAAAGCCAGGGCATACATTTGAATCATCTGGCGTTTGTAAAAAGGGGTCTAACTTGTCTGGGGTACACCATAAACGAAAAGAAATCACAACTAGTACCCTGTCAACAAATTACATTCCTGGGAGCAAGCTTGAATACAACTTCCCAGATGGCTTACCTCACGCCAGAAAAGCAAATTCATTTGATAACCTATTTCAAACAAGTGGCCACAAAACCCCTGCTACCTGCAAGACAAATACTGCAAGCCTTGGGGTTCATGGCCTCCTGCATTCTTCTAATTCCATATGCAAGACTGCATATGAGAAAACTACAGTGGTATCTAAAAAGCCTATGGAGTCAACATACTCACAGCCTAGAAACAATGATTCCTATCATACCTTGCCTATGCCTAGAGTTGCTCTGGTGGGCAGAGGCCTGCCACCAAAACAAGGGACTACCATCCACACTACCCTCTGTCACCCAAACACTAACAACAGATGTATCAGACTATGCATGGGGGACTCACCTGGCAGGGAAGTGCATTCAGGGCAAATAGAACCCAAGTCAAATGCACCTACACATCAATCAAAAAGAAATGTTAGCTGTACAGAATGCTCTGACAGCCTTCAAGGACTACATTCTTCCAGGACAACTAATGGTAAAGACGGACAACACCACGGTTATGTGGTACATAAACAAGCAGGGGGGTACACATTCCAACCCCTCTGCAGACTAGCTATGGTGTTGTGGAACAGAGCCTTGAGCTACCAAGTGCACCTACAAGCTCAATTCCTGCCAGGGAAATTAATTACACTGGCAGATGGACTAAGCAGAAACCTCATGGACCCACACAAGTGGAAACTGGAACCAAGGATTTTCAACATGTTGACAAGCAAATGGGGAAGCCCAGACATAGACCTATTTGCCTCCCCCCAGAACTACTAATTGGACAAGTTTTGCACAAGGACTCCCCACAAACAAGCCTGGAAAGTGGATGCTCTGTCCTTCAGCTGGAAAAACCTATCAGTCTACGCCTTGCCCCCACTGCCTCGGCTCTCCAAAGTTCTACTAAATGTCAAACAGGACAAACCAAGGATTATTTTGATTGCTCCAGACTGGCTGTGCCAACACTGGTAACCCCTCCTGCGCAGTGTGTCACAGTAATCTCCATGGCACCTGCCTCAGACCCCTTCCCTGCTGTCTCAGCAGGAGAACCAGATTCTGCACCCTCAGTGTCCAACATTGAACCTTGCATCCTGGCTAATTACTTAAACTCTCCCTTATCATCCCTCAGCAAACCTGTGATGGATGTCATCTTAGAGGCAAGGAGACCTAGTACTAGAAAATCTTATGCTGAAAATGGAAATGATTCTATGCCTGGAACCAATCTCAAGGGATGAGCACAGCAACACCCAATTTACCTCAGATTTTGCAATACTTAACTGAGATTCTTCACAAGGGCCTGTCTTTTTCCTCCATTAAATTCCACGCCTCAACCATTTCAGCTCATTATGACACAGAATCTCCCCTCTTCTCTCACGCTCTGCTCAAGCAGGACCTCAGAGGGGCCAAAATTTTGAGACCACCCAGGAGAGCTCCAACCCCTGCCTGGGACCTTAACTTTGTATTGGAGAAACTCACTCTACCTCCTATCAAGCCAGCTGCTACTGCAGACTTAAAATTTCTTTCTTGGAAAACAGTTTTCCTTTTAGCAATCACTTCAGCTAGAAGGATATCTGAATTACAGGCCCTTGTGGCAGTGGAGCCTTTCATCATCTTTCATGCGGACAGGGTGTCACTCAGGACCAATCCATCCTACATGCCCAAGGTGGTATCCAGTGTGGCTCTTAATCAGTCCATTCATTTGCCAAAGGGGAATGGATTCTACATTCCTTGGATGTGCACAGACAACTTAGATTCTACTTGGACAGGACTAAACCTCGAAGAAAATCTGAACAACTGCTGGTAGCATTTGCTACAGGGGCATGTGGGAAGGCTATTTCAAAACAAACCATTTCTAAATGAATAAGCCATTGCATTCATTTCTGCTATAAGCACCATGGAAAACCCATCCCCCAGGGGATCAGATCTCACTCCACCAGGGCTGCATCTACTTCTGCAGCCTTTCTCAGAGGTGTTCCTACCAGGGGCATCCTAGAAGCTGGTACCTGGAGTTCTGTACATACTTTCACCAAGCATTACCATTTGCCAATTTTCTCTAAATCCAGGCTGGCTTTGCCACTGCTGTCTTGCAGGGCTTTATAGCTGGCCCTAATGCTATATAAACTCCTCCACCCAACCATAGCTTTGGGAATCTACCCAAATGTAATGACTGCAAAAGTGAAACATGAAAAACATAGTACAGTTGTGTACACTTACCATAAATGTAGATGTACGAGTGTATTCACTGTTGCAGTCCTGGTTACCCTCCCTCCAGCCCCCTAACATCTTCTGGCTATATCTCTAATTTCCTTTACTATGCGTAAAAGCCTTTTTGGTGTATTTGCTTTTTGTTGGAGGTATATCTTTGTGTTTTTATGTTTATTTGCTCCCCATTAGGGGGGCACCTGACATCTGGGGCAAGAAAAACTGATGTAATGGTGTCGGCTGCATGTTTTATACCTCTGACAACCTGATGTCATGGAAGAAGGGACAGCAACCGATGCAGACCCAAGACTTTGTTAATCAGGCTGACTAAGGGCAACCTGCAAGCAGATTACCCTAAATGTAATGACTGCAACAGTGAATACACTCGAGCATCTACATTTATGGTAAGTGTACACAACTATACTTTATGCATTCACACACCCATGTCTTTCCTGACATATACTAACCACTGGTACAGAGGTGCCATGGCCACATGCTACCCACTAGATATTGTCATACATTTGTACAGCATCCCACTGCTCTGTCTGGCATACATGACTGTTAAGGGAGGACCGGCAGCAGTACATCTGTCAAGTATCTGGACATGACATCTCACTGGGTAAGTACACTAAGCTGCTAGGCGTGTAACAAAGCACTGCACAGGCTACAGGCAGACTTGCTCAACACTGGCCTACATTTCCTATGGGGGAATGCACATGTACCTGCATATATAGCAGACTCTACAGGCATGTCACAGCACAGGGTAAGATACACCTGTGTGACAGTGCATAGCTACATTCAATGTGAACGCAGCCACAGCTACATAAGGTACACTAGCATATTATTACAGTATATGGACTATCTGTTCAACACCATCCTCATATGTGCCACTCACACACAAACCCTACATATACTGGGCCGCTACACAGTGTGGCCCGATGCCTGTCTGTGGTATGGGACATGTGTGTATGGCCCTACAAACATGAAAGTCGATATGGTAACATACAGTGGAGCAGCATGCAACATCAGACAGGATGGGACCAATAACAATGACATCTACCACAGTCTGTACACAGGCTAAAGTACATATTAACATTACACCCACTGTTGACATTCACCATAAGTACACAGACCTCTGTACTGTACACACAACCACAGAATGTCCAAGTTATGTCATCAAATATAACCCCTACTGTACATAACATGTGTCTCAGTCTGATATCTCACTGGCTTATCAAATATGATGTCACTAATTATGCTGTACAGCACATATGCACCTCTTAATGCTTGACATATGTACAAAGGTTGACAGAGGTGTGGCTGGAAGCACATACACAGGGCCAATACTGACATGCTGCTGTGATAACCTCATACATTTACTGTTGTAACATGGTTTATTGCAACATATGTCCTATGTGGGATATGAAGTCAGTAACTGTCATGGTTCCACCATCTACTGACTGCAGTCCTCACACTACCTTCAGCAGTTCACAGATAGGTGCTCTGTGGGTAACACATGAAACCAAAGGCACCACACACTGCCCAGTCTGCAGATGACCCTACAGATGGGGATTCCTCATACACAGAGCACTGACATGGCAGGTATTGCAACATGTAGGACAGCCATATCCACACACACCCTGTTAAACCAACATTACTCCAAATGCAGTATGGCATCACTTACAGTCTGTAGTCAGGTCAGGCACATCCCCCTCCTGTGTGTTGGCCTGTTTCCACAGTGTATGTTGTTAGAGGTAAATCCCCAATCCATCTGAGATGCTGTTTGCCAAACAACAGATCGAGTTCCTGCTCACAGGGAATGGAAAGGCCCAACACCAACATGATGTTGTATCTTTCAGCTTTTCCTGGTTAGGGGTCACCACAGTGGAACTCCACTAATGATTGGCAGTAGATTTTTATGTACCGACTTGCCAGGCCTGACGCACAACCTTCAATGAAGGTACGCCCATTCACGCATGTCTCCACACAGAAGATGCTTTAGCTGAGAATCGAACATGACAACGTCTTACTGTGAGGTGACAATGCTACCGCAGCACCACCACCACAGTCTGGATTAGAGTAATATTTAAATGTTCCTAGATATTGGAGTGTGTTTCCATGCAATTGGCTATGGGAATGTTACCACAGCTGTTCCACATGCAATTAGCTAGAGGAGAGCTACAATTCATGCAGAGGCCATCAGCTGATCATGAGCATCACTTAAAATACACATGCTGCTGCCTAAGCAAAGCAGGTATAGGTCTCCACATCCACCAGAGAAAGAGTGAGAGAGGTAGACAGAGTCAAAGACAAGTCAGGGAGGGGTGGGCGAGTAAAACCTAAGCATGTTTGTATCACACACTTACCAGCACAAGGTATCAAACCCCTGATGACTATGTAGTGCTCTCTTTTCCATGCAGATGTTCATCGTGTTACACTGCTGCAGTCATTACACTTGGGTTATCCTGCCATCAGTCGGTTCCCCAGTCGGCCTGAGTTCCAAAGTCTTGGTCCAGTGTCAGTTGCTGTTGCCTCCTCCCTGATGTCAGTGCAACAGGGGTATATAAGATGCAGCTGACGCCATTTTCTTCAGTCTTTCTTGCCGCGCGGTGCCTGAAGCAAAAGCAGTTCGCAAGTGCCGGTAGGCCGACTCCTGGGATTTTCATTCCAAATCCAGAATCGAAGTCTTCTACAAAGCTAAGTACCCCATTGGGGAAACTTTTTCTTGCCTCAGACCAACGTCAGTAAAAGTTAATAACTGTATTTCTTGTGGGAAGCAAATACCTCATAAGGATTTCCACTCCTATTGTATTCCATGCCTAGGCCCAGACCATGACGTCACTGGTTGTCGGTTTTGTGCTAGGTTTAACAAGCGCACTATTAAAAGTTGGTTTGATTTTGCCCGACACTATTTTGGCAGAAAATTCAGTTACACCATGCCGTCGGAACTTCTGACGACTGGAATACATAAAAAGCGCAAAGACAAGGACAGGCATCCGAGGCCCAAAACTGACGACGAGGCCTCTTCTAGCTCGGTCGCGGGTTCTCCAGTTTTCATCGAGGCGCCTATGCATTCCCTGACAACCACTTCCACAGAACCACAGACTGCCTCCGACTCCCATGTGAAGCTGGCTGGGCCTTCAGACGCATTAGGTTTTCAGCCCACCGAAACTAACCCTTCAGAGGGAACCGAAGTAGCTGAGCAATCCACCGCTTCAGAGGGTCTTTTCAGACCTACCCAGTTAACCGTTAAATCCTCTGCTAAGTCTAAGGCCCCCTTAAAAACAAAGAAACAGATACAGTATTCTCCAGGACAGGCTTCCATGCCTAAGAAACAAATGCTCAAAATGGCCGAAGACCTAATCACCCTGATCAGGGGGACCCATCCGCCTCCTGATAAATGGTCCAGACAGGATGCAGACTATGAATCTTCCGACCAGGTGTCCATTTCTTCAGATTCATCCTCAGACCTAGGATATTCTTTACCCCCTTATGAGGACTGTGATGCTGAGGAATCATTTCCATCAGCCTCTCCACCTGAGGACTACTCCTTTGGAGAGACCTTACATACCATGAGGGAGCATTTCCATTGGGAAGGCCAGGATTACTCAGAATCCAAGAAAAGGCTCAGAGACTTCCTTTTACTGCCTCAACACAGACCCTTTGCTATTCCGCCAGTGTTAGATATTGTGGATGATGTGTACACTGAATCCAGCTTAAACCCTGACTCCTTACCTCCAGCCCCAGTTAAACCTGATAGATATTACAGAGTCTCTGACTCTCACAAATTTCTGTATAAAAGCCCTGTTGCTGACCCTGAAACTATTTCTCAGGGACCCAAAGGGATTAAGGCCTCATCAGCAAAAAACCCAGTTCCCTCTGACAGAGATTCCAGAGCATTAGACAGATGGGGAAAGAAAGTATATACGTCTGCAACTTTAGCAATGAGAGCCTTAAATTGCCAGTTTCACATGCTAAAATATCAGCAATTTTTGATGTCTCAGTTAAAACAAAAGATGCTTCCAGATTCAGATCCTTCTCGTTTTAAAGAAATGCAGGATTTATTGCATGCAGCTAAACAAGTGGGAAAACATACTTTGCAATGTGGATTTGATTCCGTAGAGGCCTCCCGTAGAGCAGCAGTTACAGGCTCTGTCATTAGAAGGCATAACATACGTTACCAGATCATGTTAAGGCAAAATTATTGGATGCACCTTTGCAGCGGGATGTGTTGTTTGGAGTTAAGGCAGAGGAGGTATTAAAGAAGATGGATGATAAGGCAAAATCTATGCAAATGGTGAAGGATTTCTTACAGGTTCAGCCTCCTCGTTTTAGCAGAAATTGGCCAACAAAGAACTGGTTCTTTCCAGTCACAGACAGACCTCAAAGGGGCAGATACAGACGTCCAAGAGGTAGAGGTCAAGCACAAGGTCCTTACAGGCCTCGACAATGGGGTACACCAGGCCAGAAAGAAGGGGAAGACAGGCCACAACCTTATAAAAAGCAGCCTCAATGACTTCCCACTACAGCTGCCAAACAGCTCTCTCTTGGCAGCCCCCTTAGGAGGAAAACTGGCACTTTTCTATCACAATTGGCATTGCATCACCAAAGACAAATGGGTTCTCAACATTATATCTCAAGGTTACAGGTTCCACTTTCACACTCTGCCAAGGTTAAAAGGAATGCCAAATCTGCCACTAAAATCAATGGGCAGAGGCTCAAAAACAAATTACAGCACTCGTGGACATGAGAGCTATTCAAAAGGTACCACCACAGGAGCAAGGACAAGGATTTTACTCAAGACTGTTTCTGGTTCCCAGAAAGGACAAAGCCTGGAGACCCATTCTGGATCTTTCTTCTCTAAACACTTACCTGGATGTTTCAAAATTCAAAATGTTGACACTACAGCAGCTTCTTCCCATGCTGGGCAAGAAAGCTTGGCTGGTGACTTTGGACCTCAAGGAGGCATACCTGCATGTCCCTATCAGACAAAACTGCAAAAGATACCTCAGATTTCTAGCTGGTTCAATGCACTATCAATTCTCTGCACTGCCCTTTGGCTTATCTACTGCGCCCAGAGTCTTCACAAAGTGCCTGGCACCAGTAATTGCATTTTGCAGGCAAAAAGGAATTCAAATGTATCCATACCTGGACGACTGCCTGATTTAAGCAGACAGCAAGGACATTCTTATAAAGCATCTGGCGTTCGTAAAAAAGTTATTAAGTTGCCTGAGGTACACAGTAAACGAAAAGAAATCAAAACTAGTGCCCTCACAACAGATAGTATTCCTGGTTGCCAGCTTGAACACAATGGCCCAGATGGCTTATCTAATGCCAGACAAGCAAGGACAACTGACTCAATACTTTCAATTGATGGCAACAAAGACCCAACTCCCTCCAAGAAAAATTCTGCAGGCCTTGGGCTGCATGGCATCTTGCATACTACTAATTCCATATGCCAGACTGCATATGAGGAAACTACAATGGTACCTAAAGAGTGTATGGTCTCAACACTGTCAAAGTTTGGAAACAGTTATACCACTAATTCCTTGCCTTCAACAGGAGTTTCGATGGTGGGCTCAAGCTTGTCACCTCAAGAAGGGACAGCCTTTTATTCAACCCATAGCCAGGCAAACACTGACAACAGATGCATCGAATTACGCCTGGGGAGCACACATGGCAGGAAAATGTATTCAGGGCGAGTGGCCCACAGAGCAAAGGCATCTTCACATCAATCAAAAAGAGATGCTAGCTGTACAAAATGCACTTATAGCTTCCAAGGACCTGCTACATCCAGGACAACTACTACTAAAGACAGACAACATCACAGTTATGTGGTACATAAACAAGCAAGGGGGCACACACTCCTACCCCCTCTGCAGACAAGCCATGACCTTGTGGAACACAGCTCTAGACTACAAAGTTCATCTGCAAGCACAATTCCTGCCAGGAGAGAAAAACACACTGGCAGACGACCTAAGCAGAAACATCATGGATCCCCACGAATGGGAATTGAATCCACAAATATTCAGAATGATAACACAAAAATGGTGAAGCCCGATCATAGATATGTTTGCATCCCCAATGAACTGCCAGCTACAGAAATTCTGCACAAAGAGTTACCATCCACAAGCATGGAAAGTGGATGCCCTCTTATTCAGCTTGAAAAACCTGCAAGTATACGCTTTCCTTCCTTTACCTCTCCTTCCAAAGGTACTCATACAAGCCAGGCAAGAAGAGCCAAAGATGATCCTGATTGCACCAGACTGGCCACACCAGCACTGGTACCCAATCTTGAAGAACTTAGCACAAGAACCACCCTGGATTTTACCTCATATCCCACATTTGCTGACACAGCACAACAATCAGATACTTCACAGCCAGCTAAAGACCTTAAACCTAGCTGCATGGAAAATTCCTTAGTCAAGCAAGCAATGCCTCTTTCCAAAGCTGTTATGGATGTCATTCTGGAGGCCAGAAGGCCTAGCACCAGGAAAGCCTACTCGGATAAATGGAAGAGATTCTGTGCCTGGAACCAGGCACACAGCCTTGACCCTCTTGTCCGAAATATTCTTCAGATACTTCAATATTTAACTGAGATGCTGGACAAGGGCCTCTCCTTCTCATCCATCAAGATCCACGCCTCAGCCATTTCTGCTCATTACAACACGGATCCACCAATTTTTTCTAATCCTTTACTCAAACAGTACCTCAGAGGGGCTAAAAACATAAGACCGCCCCGTAGAGCACCTACCCCGACTTGGGACCTCAACTTTGTTTTGGAAAAAATAACTTTGCCTCCCTTTGAGCCAGCTAACACAGCAGAATTAAAATACATCTCTTGGAAAACTGCTCTACTACTGGCAATAACATCAGCATGAAGAGTTTCAGAATTACTGGCACTAATGGCAGTGGAACCTTTCCTCATTTTCCACCAGGACAGGGTGTCTTTAAGAACTAACCCTACATTTATGTCAAAGGTGGTATCAAGTGTGGCTCTAAACCAAACTATTCACTTGCCAACTTTTTATCCAAAACCACAGAACAAAGGGGAGAGACTACTACATTCTTTGGACATTCACAGGCAGTTATGCTTCTACTTGGACAAAACCAAAGCTTTCAGAAAAACTGAGCAATTATTGGTAGCATATGCTGCAGGAGCACAGGGAAAAGCCATTTCAAAACAGACTATCTCAAAATGGATAGGACATTGCATATGTTTCTGCTATACTCACCATAGGAAACTTGTACCTAGCAGCATTAGATCTCACTCCACCAGAGCAACAGCCACTTCTGCTGCCTACCTCAGGGGAGTACCTACCAAGGAGATTTTGGAAGCAGCAACATGAAGTTCTGTGCATACCTTCACCAAGCATTACCATTTGCCTTTATACTCCAAATCCAGAGCTGGCTTTGCCACTGCTGTGCTGCAGGGCCTTATAGCCACCCCTGATGCCTTATAGAACCAGCCTCCCTACCTCAGCTTTGGAATTCCACCCAAGTGTGATGACTGCAGCAGTGTAACACAATGAACATAGTACAGTTTTGTACCTACCATAAATGTAGATGTTAAAGTGTAAACACTGCTGCAGTCCAGGTTACCCTCCCTCCTTCCCCTCTTACTTGCTGGCACGTACTTATGCCTTCTACCCTTTACTACCTATGGGCAGTATTTGCTGGTAACTGAAAGTTGTTGTTTGCTTTTCTTATGCATGTTTTATTAGCAATTTGAATTGCCTACCTATCTGGGGGAACCTGACATCTGGGGCAAGAAAAACTGAAGAAAATGGCATCAACTGCATCTTATATACCCCTGTCGCACTGACGTCAGGGAGGAGGAGACAGCAACCGATGCCGGACCAAGACTTTGGAACTCAGGCCGACTGGGGAACCGCCTGACGGCAGCAGTGGCGGCTGGTGACTTCAAATCAAAGGGGGCTGCAGGAGACAGCTGAATGGGTGGGGTCAATGGGAAGGAGTGCGGCCAACTAGAAAGGGGAGGAGCTATGCTCAAAATCACAAAAACTAAATATACTGCCCTGGGTGCCAAACCGTCATTATGAGAGTCCAATCAAGACAAAATGAAGTGTAGAAGAATAAAAATATTTCAATGCATTGGCTGCATGACAGCTTAATATCTAGATGGAAACAAAAAAGGTTGTGAGACATGAAAAAAATAGATTACTTTTTTTTAAATACATTAATGGAATACCAGTCAAAATCAACTATAAGAAAAACAAGCAGCACTCAACTCAAACCACTTCTTGCACTGCAGTTCTAATTATAATTTATATTCAGCTTTATTAAAGTACCAAGTAACATGCTGAAAGTAGAAATCTCTGATGCCCCCACTTGTAAAAATGTTCCTTATCCAAAAAAGGACCTGCTGCCTGACATCTACTTGTTTCATGGGGAAAACATGATCAAAGTAAAAAATGAAAAGCAAACAAGAAATAAGCTCAAGATGCATTGCTTAAAAGGATTACTGTACAGGTTATGGACCACACTAAAAGGATTACTGTACAGGTTATGGACTACACGATTGGCATTCTCTTTACGGGTGAAGCCTGCAGAGATGACTGGAAGTCTCCAAGTGTAATGAGACTCTTAAAATAATGTAATCCTGTCTTTTATTACAAATACTGGCATATGCATTTCAATACCCAAGGCTTATACATTATCTAGTTAAGTATTCTCTACATGGCAACAGAAAGGCTTTCAATGTTGGCAATTCTTTAACAGTATGCTTATTAAAGCTTACTTGCATCTTGCAATCTCAGCCAAGCTTACCTAATGGTCATTAAAGTATTGCTACTTAAACACAGAGCAACAGGCACTTTGAGTAATAAGCATTAATCAACAGTACAAAAAATATAACAGAAACCAGACCATTCTGTAAAAATCAAGGACAGGTGAAAAGCCACTCTAGTACTTGTGTCTACCTTGGATGGGGGGGGGTACTCTGCACATTTACACTGCATAACTACTCCTTGCCTTGCTTCAACTCATCCAGAGTCACTACATGGGGGAGTGGGGTGCAACAAGTATGTCACAGTTTGAAATGTCTCTGGCTGACTTGTGATGGCCCTGACACATTTGTCATACCTCTCAACCTCAGAGCAAGAAATCTGGACAAAGCCATACAAAGAAATGGGACAAAGGCCCAAAACTAAGGACAATTTTTAAAATATTGCTCTTATAAACTTAGAAAGATAATAGAGGTCTTGCATTAGTATGAATTTTCTGAATGGTATGAAATCTGAAACTCAAATGTCTGTCATTATTTTCTAACTTCAGTCTTTAATGATTTGTCACTAATTTGCCAAAAAAACACATTTTATGAAAAATGGACCAAAATGTGATGTAAAAATATAAAATAGCAACACAATACAGCTGGGAACCTGTCAAAGAAGGGATACTTTAATATTAGTACTGCTAACTTGAGCAGCTGACAAAATAAAAGAATCTACATGCATTTCTGAAATAAAAGTAATCTAACTGATTATTACAGTTATTTCTTAATTATAAACCCTCCATGTTTCTTCCAAAATTGCTATTTTGCAGAGGGATCATTAGGGGAAGAGTAACATTTTGAGCCAAAATCAGGGACAGTTGAGAGGTTTGGCTATGCCTAATTCTATAAAGCAATTTATTTGCATGTATCTCTCAACCTGTTAATGCAATAAATCTGGACAAGGCCAAATATACTGGGGGACCAAATAAACAGTACTAAAAATTGCTCTTGTATAAACTGAGACAGTTGATAGAACAGGTCTTACTTTAGCATGCATTTTTCTGAAGGTTATAAAGTCTGAAACTCAGTGTGTCATTATTTAGTGACTTAATTCCTAAATGATTTGCCAGAAAACCACAAATTTTATGAGAAACAAACCAAAAATAGGAAGCAAAAAATCTATTCATTCTTTGAAAATCTGGACAGTTGGGAGGTATGGTTCAGCTGGGGCTGCCTAAGTATGCCGCCCTTCCCCCTCACAAAACCATCGTCGAATGGAGCCTCCCCCTGCAGCCATTCCAATAATCCATTACTTGGCTATTTCACTCCATTTACCATAAACACTAAAGTGCATACTGATTTACTTCTATGATGATTTGAACTTCATTTGAAAGTTTTATTTTGCATTTTACAGCACAAACACTAAGACATCTGCTAAACAAACTTGGCATTAAAACTTCTCTGTCATTGAAACTCACATTCATTGAAACAACATTGAAACCCACATTCAAAGAAAATACATTTTACCCGTGGCAGATAAAGATTAATTCTGGGCTGTTTTCAAATCATAGGCCCCTTGCATATGAAACATACATGTGCTCTTTGATACGTCTTCCTATTGCTTTGAACATTTTTCCAGTAAACAATGAAACAAAACGCATGCACCAAAGACAAAACTGCCCAATTCAGAACATGTCCATCATAAAAGTCTACTCAAACTTCTACAGTCCACTATCATCAGTAAATATGCACAGTTCTACAGTCCACCATTATCAGTAAATATGCACAATCTCTGAAGTAGTAAAAAAGTCATCTAAATAATTCCACATTAAATAAATCTGTAGTGAAGAGGTTGCTGCTAGCAATCACCTTTATATTTCATGGTTTCATCGAAAAATAAAGTGTCTGATGCCCCTGAGGAATAAATTACCTAAATTACATTAAAAATAAGCTAGTAATATTGCAATAGGAAATGGATGGCAAACTGATAACAGGCTCATAGTTAGTATCTTAACTTTCAGTATGGCAGCATTCACCCCTTATGGGAGTAGAACCAACAACCTTCTGCATCAAAAGCAAGTACACAACCTGTTGTGCTATTAGCAATACGAGCTGACTTAGCATAATCAGCACTAAACTTCTCTTCCCCTGCAGCTCTCGGCTCCTTGTAAAATCTACTCAATACTCAACTGCATCTCAACTTCGCAGCACACGAAATCTGGAAAAAGCCAAATTTATTGGGGTGGGTCAAAAGGGCAAAAAACAGGGACACATTAAACATTGCTTGTGTAATCTTGGAAAGCTGCTAGAATAAAATGCTGTGTTACCACCATACATTTTACTGCCAAGGTCCCTGTGCAAAAGAGTCAGAACAACATACCACTATGCCAAATCACCTGCTTTGTGAAAGAAAAATGCTGTGTTACCACCATACATTTTACTGCCAAGATCCCTGTGCAAAACAGTCAGAGCAACATACCACTACACCAAATCAGCTGCTTTGTGAAAGAGAGGAAGACTGAAACTTAAATGGCTATCATTTAATGAATCCAGTTCTCACCATAGCTGTCAACCTCTTAACACAAAACAACTGGACAAACCCAGTAATGAGGGAATACAGCCCTCAAACATATTCAGTGAATTCAGTTCTTGTCATAGCTGTCAACCTTAGCACAAAAAACCTGGACAAAGCCAATAACAGGGTAATACAGTCCCAAAAGTAAGGACAAATTTCAAATAGTCATCTTATAAACTTAGAAAATTGCTATAATAAAAGGTTGTGTTACTATTTATTTATTGCCAGAATAAAAAGCTGTTTTACTATGTATTTTCTGAAGAATATGAAGTCTGAAATTCAAATGCCTGTCAATTTTACTTTTGATGGAACAAAAACAATTTTCAGCAGAGGCCCCGGGAGAAATACTGTAGACACATGTCTTTGTAAAATGGCAGGACACCAGAGCACATCCACACAAACACAGGGATAAGATGCAGATTCCACACAGAAGGCACCCCAGCCAAGAATCAAACCAGAAAACCTATAGGTGTGAGGCAACAATACTGCCACTGCACCATCAAATATGTAAGGAATTAAATAAACATTCAGAAACCTGAAGTCTGAAATTCAAATGCCTGTCAATTTTATTTAACATTTGTTAATCAGGACAGTCTGACTTGGAACAAAAAAACAATTTTCAGCAGAGGCCCAGGAAGAAATAATGCAGACATGTCTTTGTAACATGAGAGGACACAAAAGCAAATCCACACAAACACAGAGAGAAGATACAAACCCCACAAAGATGGCACTCCAGCCTAGAATCAAACCTGAGAACCTGCAGCTATAAGGCAACAATGCTACCACTGCACCATCAAATATCAAGCATTGCAACATTTACAAACCACAGATATTATGAAGAACAGATCAGATCAAATATGAGGCAAAAATATGCATTTTATTTACAAATGGTGGTGGGTAGGGAATTCACCTCTTTAACACCTGCATACAAGGTGCAGGGTTCAAGTTTGAGGTATTCCCTACCACACCACCATGAGTCTAACCACCAGTGTACCTGGGGCATTTTCACACACACACACACACACCTGTAGTAGATCTTTCCCCATAGCAAACCCTGTCCAAGTAAGCTACGAAAACCCATGCAAATCCACACCAGAGACTGCAGCAAATTCCAGACTGCTGATGTTGCACCCCAACATGAGTTCCAGGACAGTCTATGCAGTTTAAAACTGCATAGTCTTCTGTGAGCTCCGTTCTTCATGCTTCCTAGTCAGGACTGCTGCTGAGACAATCTGCGCATGCTCCAGACTGTCTCAGTAGCAGTCCGGACTAGTGCGCATGCGAGAAAGTCCGCGATTTTTGAATTTTTTTTTTTATTTTTATTTCTTTAGTTTTCTTTATTTTACAGTTGAGGGGGCTGCAGTCCGGCAGTCCAATAGCACGGGCCGCACCTGGATGGCAGGATAACCCAAGTGTAATGACTGCAGCAGTGTTTACACTTGAACATCTACATTTATGGTAGGTACAAAACTGTACTTTATTGGATGTGCCACATAGGTTACATGTTGAGGAGCCCTCAGAATGTATATGTGATGGTGAGTGATATCTGCAACAGGGATATGGTAGCTATATGGTAGGTGTAGTACATGTGCCTGTCCACATGAACAGGTGTCAGCGACAACACAGCCACACTCTCAAAGGGACGCACACACATTGACACACTTGGCAGGGCCAGAAATGCACAACACATTACTGTGAAGGTATCACATGCACCACAGGGGTCATACAAAGGTTATATGGGCAAAGCATATGGGGAGATGTCTGACATCAGAAGGCATGCTTCAGTATGCCAATGGGGGTTGTAGTGAGTGTGAATGTGATCATACGCATCATACAGTGCACACACACACACACACACACACACACACACACACACACACACACACACACACACACACACACAGGGTGCCAGTACTGACCTGTATGGGTGCAATCCTTCAAGGGTGTGTGGTGTTCGACTGTGCCAGATGGCTATACAAGGCTAGGTGATGGGTATACCTTGGCATCAGGCCACATGACAATGGTCTGCATTGTGGCTAAGGGGTGTAGTGTCTGGATTTGCCCACATAGGTGAGTGTTGTATCCACCATCCAGTCACCTGGGTGACTATTGCATGTGGCCAATGCTGTGCATCGCTTGCCATGTATGTGTCCCTTAGTCCATGACATGGATGGTGTCTGGGATGTGCGCACTTCCCATATGCATGTACATTGACATGTGGAACTGTACCTGGGGTGTCTGGCCCATGTTGTGTACACAGATTATAATCAGATGTGCCAGTCAGTCTTGGCCTCCTGTGTCAGGACCAGGTAATGGACAGCAGGTTTACCCTGTACCTAGATTGATAGTATGCTAATGGCATTCCCTGGTGTCAGTGTCATCTGTTCATACAGGGCATGTTTTCAGGCATGGTATGTCCTTTGTGGGTCAGATTTGATGGCACCACAAGTGTTGCAATTGTCCAGTGGAGAACATGGAGAAGGTGCACTGTTTGCATGTACGTGCCTATTGGACAGATGGACAGGGTGCTACACCCTCTGTAGCCCACTGCAATCTCTCCAGAGTTACTATCAGTGGGCAATGTGCAGTGTACTACCAACATATTGGTTGTTGCCTAGGCAAGTGTGTGTGTATGAGACATGGGTTGAGTGTGTTCTCTGGGTAATACTGGTGTTGCTAACTGTGTTTGCCTGGGCTTGATGTCACATGTATGGGTATGGATCTGCACCCCAACCTCTAGGCTATTTCACATCTGTTATCCCTGTACAGTGGACATTGTGATATATACTAGGGCCACCATATAAGAAATTTGCAAAACCCTCTCCACATTGGGCCCAGTTGTTACACACTGACATCACCTCCACACAGGGTACGAGTTACAAACACAGACACACCTGTCATGCTGGGATTAGAACTCCTACCTAACTAGTTTATTACACTACAGGACTACACAGTTCTAGTACGCACCATGGAGATTACTGGAGTACACCTTCCACAAAGGTGTATTTCACATTGGATGACATCAGCAGGATTGCCAAAGTAGGGCAGTTAAATTGTAGGGAGTGTGGCTAGGCTAAAATGCATTGCTGCATACACAGACATTGAAACACACACAAAACATCCACAACTTACATGTGTGGGTATAGAACCCCTAACAGAGGTCTATATCACACTACAGCATGGAGCTATTATATGACACACCAGGGGGACTACTGGAGAGCTCCTTCCCCAAAGGTGTATTTCACAATGAATGACATCAGCAGGATTACCAAAGTAGGGCATTTGAATTGTAGGGAGTGTGGCTAGGCTAAAATGCATTGCTCCCTACACAGGCAGAGTCAGACACACACACTTGCCAAGTCTGGGATTAGAACTCCTACTTAACTAATTTATCACACTACAGCAGTATGCAGTTATAGGATGTGCTATGGAGATTAATGGGCTACAACCTTCCCAGAGGTGTATTTCTAGGTGGATGACATCAGCAGCCTTGACAAAGTTGAGCATTTGAACTGTAGGGCATGTGACTACCCTGAAAAGCATTCCTTTCTACACAGACACACACACACACACACACACACACACACACACACACACACACACACACACACACACACACACTTGTCAAGTCTGGGATTAGAATTTGTACCTAATTTATCACACTACAGCTGTATGCAGTTATAGGATGCACTATGGAGATGACTGGGCTACAGCCTTCCCAGAGGTGTATTCCTTACCAAAATAGAGCATTTCAATTGTAGGGAGTATGACTACCCTAAAAAGCATTGCTCTCTACACAGACAGACACACACACACACACACACACACACACACACACACACACACACACACACACACACACACAAACACAGTTGTCATATCTGGGATTGGAACTCCTACCTAACTAGTTTATCACACTACAGCAGTATGCAGTTATGGGATGCGCCACAGAGATTACTGGGCTATAACTCTCCCAAAGGTGTATTCCACAGTGGATGACCTCAGCAGCCTTGTCATAGTAGGGCTATGGGGAGGGCAGTGTGTGTGCATGGGCCATAACCCATTCATCTAGAGGTTGACACACCACATGCGGCCACACACAGGGTCATATTTCACAGGTATGTGTATACAGATGCTAGATGACTACTTCCTTGTACAGTCATGTTGCACAGCTAGCACGTGCACCACATAATCTGTACTGCTGACAGTTACCGGTGGCTAGTATCTATAGTGAGTGACAGCTGGACCTCATTTGGTTGTGGCCCTTTGGCTGTGTGCTGGGTGCAACAGGCCTGGATGGCTCCTTGTCACAGTCACCCTCTTCCACACATCTGTGTATGTCTACCTTTGGCTTATTATAGTGCGTTGTACTTAGATATATGTCTGTATTCCTGTCCACTGTGTGTGCAAAGCATGTGTGGTGCATACTGAGGAGTGTCTGCACTAACATCTGCGGCTTCCAGATATGTCTCATCCACTGGTGTTTGCAGACATGGCCTTCATGTGTTTAAGTGTGTGAGCATGCCCAGTATGACCTTTTAGTGTGTTGTTGACTGACATTGCCTTCATTTCTCTAAGTGTGTGTGAGCATGCCCAGTATGCCCATCTGTATTGAATGTGTGGATCAAGTCCAGGTAGTCTGTACTGCAGTGCTGACCTATGTGTTGTACACCTACACTTAGCAAACTGTTTCTGCAGGGTATCGGTCGATCACTTGGCATTGACTATTACTACATTTCTACATAGGATGGAGGGGCATACCTGGCTATTTCTACATTTCTACACAGGAATTGGGGGAGCACACCTGACTGTTACTACATGTCTACATAGGATGGGGGGCACACCTGACTATTTCTACATTTCTACACAGGTTTGGGGGCACACATGACTGTTACTACATTTCTACATAGGATGGGGGGCACACCTGACTATTTCTACATGTCTACACAAGATTGGGGGGGCAAACCTGACTGTTACTACATGTCTACGTAGGATGGGGGGCATACCTGACACTTGTACACATTTGCTATGACTGTACTGGTATGTCAGGTACTCCATTTCATTCTGTAGTCTTACCTATCATGCTGCTTAGAGGCATACCAGTGTACTACAGATCTTAGCTTTTTTTATCTACATATTAGTTTCAGACTTCCTACCCTTCAGAATGGACACCCCACTTCCTGACCTGCTGTAGTCTGTTTGTGTAGGCCTGGGGGGGGGTTTACCCATAGGCATCATTCAGAGGCCATAGCACAACCTTTGTTTGTGTTTGTCTACACCCGTCCTACTGGCTGTGACTGTTGTTGGGTATGTGAACCCCCCTGACTGGCATGTGTGAGTCACTTACCTTGTATGTGTCCCAGTATTGAGGGTGGTGCTGCAGGGGTGCCTATGTCGGATGCACATAGTACACTCCCTATACATGATTGAGCACAGGTAGTGTAATGTTTGGCATCCCTTTTACTGTATGTGAGAGTCAGAGAGAAGTGTTATTCCTTGTGTCCATCCTGTGTCAGTGTATGTGCTATGCATTGCCTCTTTGCCAAGGCCAGGGCATACTGGGCATGCCTCCTTCTGCCTACTGGGGCAGGCTCAGGTTGTTCCTCCTCTGAGTCACTCTGTGCCTGTGCAGGCCTTGGCAATGGTGGCGAGCTGTGTGGCCCTGCCCCATGCTGTTCCTGCTGCAGCTGTTTCTGCAGGATCATATTGTGTAGCATGGCACATACAAGGACAATTTGGGTACATGTAGCTGGTGAGTACTGCAAGGCTCCACAGGATATGTCCAGGCACTGGAACCGGGACTTGAGCATCCCAAACACATGCTCTACAATAATTCTGGTCTGTGCGTGTGCCTCATTATGGAGTTCTTGTTCGGGTGTGTCTGCATTTCTGATGGGTGTCATCAGCTATGGCTCCAGTGCATATCCAGCATCCCCCACTAGGTGATCATCAGAAATATCCCCATTGGCAAATCTCTGGTACAGCAGCATCAGATGCCAGATGTGGGAATTGTGATAGCTTCCAGGGCAGCCAGCACACACATTCATTATTATGCCCTCGGCATCACACATGACCTGGCAGTTGATGGAGGGGAAGCCCTTGCGGTTGATATAGACCCTACCCCACTCACTGGGTGGTGCTTTGATGCTTATGTGCATGCAGTCTATAGCACCCACTACCTCAGGGTGTTCTGCTATTTGGTGGAACAGTTGCATATTGCTGGCCAACACCTCATGGGTGTTGGGGAAATATATGTGCTCACCGACATGTGCTGACATGGCATCCAGGAACTGGTGGAGTACTCTGGATGCTGATGCCTGTGAGATCCCCATCATATCCCCAGTTGGCCTTTGGAAGGTACCAGTAGCTAGTATTCTTAGGCCTACACATACCTTGGTATCCACTGGGATGGGTTCCCCTCCATTAGTTCTGTGTGCCAGGTGTGGCCAGCATAGCTCAACGATTTGTTGTAGAAGGTCCCTGTCCTCCCTATAGCGCTCCACTGTCTCCAGCTCATGTAGCCCCTGGTAGGTTACCCTGGGTCTGTACACTCTTCTCCGTCTCCTCACTGTGGGTTGGTGGACAGCATTCACATCCTCACCACCCTCAGCCTCTTGCACAAGTTGTTGTATGGTAGCTATTACAGCCCCTATCATTTTGCTGCTGTGAGTTGTTGTTTACACCGGTGGAGTAGAGTGTGGGAAAAAACAGAGGGAAAGGTGTTTGCATAGTTTATAGTAGTGTTTTGGCTTGGCTGGTCTGCTGCCTGTTTAATTGGCTGATTCTGATACATTTCACCTGCCAACTATGCTAGTTCTCCTTGATTACCTTCCTACTGCTGTTTTCCCTTCCCATTGCCTTCCTGTTTTAGCCCAGGGGCGTGCTGTGCAAACAGAGTGCTCAAATGTGCAAATTTACTGGTTTAACTTTTTTTTTGTTCCTTTAAAACCCAGTGCGTGGCACGCACACCCACCTAGGCAATGTAAAGAGTGCTAGGCAGATTCAGACACACCCCCTAGCTTAGTTGTGTTAAGCTAGGAGCAAACCCGAGCCACAGGGCTCCAATCCACCTACAGTATGCCTGACACACACCCCCATGATGTCACCTAACTCCTAGGCCTGCACCAAGCTATTCCTACTCTTACACTTTTGGGACGTGACTTACATGCTAGGGAAAACTGGGATTCACTATCATTCCCCTCATTTGAATACGATTGCCTGCTAATGCATAGTTATATGTCTCACACTGAGCCCCCCCCCCCCCTTAGCAACCACTACTCACTGGCCATGTTGTCTTCTGCCTGCCATTGACTTGCATGGCACAATATTGATTTTAATTAGAATGCTTAATTTAGGTTTATTTTATTATTTTCCTCCTGATCCCATTTGTGTGCTGCTGCCCTACGCTTAAACAGCTGAGATCGGCTAAAAAAAAGTTTTTAGACTTTGAACTTTCAAGTTTGAAGTTTCGAAGTACACAGCATTCGACAATCTGATATAGACCCTCAAGAAAGTATGCCGGAATAGTTATAACCTTCAGCAATGACAAAGAAAATTTATGTTATTTAAAAAGATAAGAATTTTACTATACAGGAGAATGTGCCCACTGCCCAGTACATATAGGTGCCTATGCATAAGGCTGATCCAAGGAAATAATAATTATTGAATAATGTTCCAAAAATTTCAGTTTACTGAGTACTGCTCTTAAAATTTCCATTTCAGAAGTAATGAGCAGGATATATAAATTTTATGAAAGTTGAATGGCCTTGTAAATGGTAAAAGCAGGCTTATGCGTGACATTAAATTATATTTATGACTGTTCTTTAAGAATTATTAGGGTTAAAGATTAAAAGTTACAACGATTGCATTCATTTTAATGTGTTTGCAACTGAGTATACATAGTTGTATCTGGATCTAATTAAGGTTATGTTGCATGGTTAATGTCACTAAGTCAAAAGGGTAATTATGTTTAAAACGTAGTATTTTTTAATTGTTTTTCTAACAGGTATCTACGTATTTCTGTATTCATTTTAGTTAATAGTGTGCTGAAGAACTTTTATGTATACAGTTATTTGTTACCATATTTTTTAAGTATTAACATTTGTCACAGAATTAAAAACACTCATTTTCAGGATAATGTACAGGTTTAAATATGGTTACCTATTACAACTGCAAAACCACAGTTGCGAGAATACGGAAATGTTGACACATATTGAGCGAACCGCAAAAACACAGAACGTCCTGAAGCATGAAATTCGAAATGTCGAATCGTCATAGTTGGCCTTTCTCCCGTATAGCTCCTTAAGGTAAGTGTGCAATAGTTACCGACCTTAGGGTTAGGGTACGGGTTAAGGTAAGTGCATACATAGTAATATATGTAAGCTTTAGTTTACGGTTAGAAGTAGGGTTTTGTTAAGTGTATGTATGTGGATTATTTATTTTGTTTGTATAGGTAGTATGTAGCGGGCAGTGGGGTTGGCCAACTATACCGATTCGACATTTTGAATTTCATGGTTCAGGAAGTTCGGTGTTTTTTTGCGATTCGCTCAATATGTGTCGACGTTTCCGTATTCGTCTATGTGAGGTTTTGCAGTTATAATATAGACCCATATATATCACTCATACATCAAAACATAGACTTAAAGACTCTAAAGACTATGAATTTAGGTAATATAAAATTAAATCATAAAGTTAACAAACCAAGTCTAGTGGTCAATATTAAAACTGCAAGTTTATTTACCAAATAAAGAATTTTTTTTACATTATGAGACAGGTAGCATAAAGCTGTATACAGTAGCTAGCAGTACATATGTAAGGTAACTGCAGAAGTAGGTCCCTGTAGACTTTCATCAGGGACCTTAGAGGCAACTGTTAGACTAGGGACTTCCATTTTAAAGTAGTTATTAGGCGTTAGACAGACTAAAAAGGTAAAATGTGTTTCATTTAAAAGACAGTTAAGCAGAAGGAAAGAGTAACCTTGCTGGTCAAGCATGAGAGAAAACAGTTCCCAAGGGAAGGCTACAGACTGTTCTTTTTCTGTTGTCTTTCTCAAGGGAAGAATCAAGGAAATGTTAGATAACGGGACAGCTAGCCCCCTAAAAGACTGCAAAACAAAACAAGGCCTGAGAACCAAGGCTAAAGAGGCATGTAAAGTATTACATGGTTTTGGTGTTATTGAAATATACTTCAGATACAGTTTGGGAATTCAGTCAGTCAGTTAGTTAGTTTGACCTGACATACAGAAAATATTACAATACAGACACTTGACCCTGAGTAAAGAAGACAGGTCAAATAAAGACTGTTTCTGGTTACATTATTCAGGACAATCAGAAGACAGGTGCATAAACTTTGGATATCTTTAGCAGCACTGTTATTACTAAACAGTATTCCAGCATTTCTACAGATTGTTATTGTTTATCAGCACTGTTAATGAAGACAGTGTTCAGATATTGTGAACATCTAATAAAACCTTATTAAATGAACTACAGTGTTTGGAGAATTCATGCTGAAAAGTACACAAAACTTGGCACATAAAGGAGAGACTGGCACCTGTTCAGCACGAGTTTGGGTAATTAACAGATTTTGTTCCAGTCTTTTTCCAGTTAATTACAGTACAGTAAATTCTTATCAATTCTTACAGCAGGTAAAACGTTTCTTCCATTCTCACCCATTGTTTAAATAAAGTGAAAGCATAAGGTGAAACATCAGTCATTTTTGTAAACATTTTCATTTAGAATGAATGTCTTTTTGTGCTTGTTATCATGCTCAGTTTTCAAAGCTATTCACCTTTGTTAAATGATAAGAAATGCTTCTAATCACTTGTTTTTACAGGTTACAGTCAGCTAAAAAATATATGATTAAAGAACTACTCATCTTGTACAATATTTTTTGCTGACCAACATTACGGTTACAGGATATCTCTATAATTTTTGGTATTTAAGTTTTTTTTGCATTTGAACAGTTTTATTTCTGTCATAGTAGTAAGAATGGCTACAATTCAGATTCTTAATTATAAATTGCACTGACTAAAATGTTAAATGCCTGCGAAGAGGCAGAATATTCTTCTGAGCATTTCATCAGTTAGACAGCAGTTGCCATGAAGACATTGCTACAGTTACACATTGCTGACCAATTGTGAAACTCTCTACCACTCAAGCTACAGTGGAACTATGTGAAAATATTCCTTACTAGTCTTACTTGTGGAAATCTTCTTCTTCTTCTTTTGGCTTTTCCCAGTTAGGGGTCGCCACAGCAGATCACCTGTCCGCTCATGATTGGCAGTGGAGCCTCCGTTCTATCTGTTGTTGATGATGCATTTAATGATTGCACTTCTCTCCCTGATTTACCTCCTCCCTGCCTCAAACACCACAGAGGGTAGGGTCAGGGACACTCATCACATCATATAAAGGCCCCCTTGCAGATCCAGAGACTATCTCCCAGGGCCTACCAATCAAACACCAGCAGAGGTGCCTCCACAGCCAAGCAGGTGAGTGACACAGCACCCACCACTACAAACAACTCAATCCACCGCACTCAATCACAGTCACCGCCTGGCACGGTGGCTTAGGGAACTACCAGCAAATTTAGAGAACTAACCTTTCCGGAAAGCTAGAAATTATTATTATGAAAAATGGATTTTGCAAACAAAGTAAAATTTGGATTTTACAACCTATACCATACTCTCTACCAGGAAAGAGAGTACTGCCCAGTCCTACCCAAAGAAAGCAACACTCTCTCTCTAAAGAAAATATCTCAATTAAAGAATTAGAGCTAGAAAAGACAGAGTGGACGGAGACCAAAAGGGAAGTTTACTCGGATGAAGACTCAAGGGTACCAAGAAAAGGCCTTGGAAATGGCTCATTCATCTAACATTGTTCCTCCTAACACCTCATAACTCCACTTCCAAAAGCTAACTCTACTGCACCAAACCCATTGGGTAAGGTTCAGCATTGTCTCTTCAAGAACCAAGGAGGCATACAGGCACGCCTGCTAGAAGATAAGGACAGATCACTGCCCCAGATATCTTGCAGTTGCAGGATCAGATCATCTTCAGCATCTTCCTTGGCTTCATTTACATTTCCTTGCGCTGTGCATCTAAATGCAATGCCTGGCATCAGTAGTAATCATTGCAGACTTCACTTCAGGAAAATAGACTGCCTGTAGCTGGCCTGACTGCCTGATACAAGCGACAACAAAAACAAATTAACAGAGACTTACAAAGAGTCATCTACCTGCTACAAGCCCTGGGATACAGACAATACACAGTCACAAAAATGAAAGTCAAAAAAAATATAACTCCTTCTGGGTGCAGAACTGGACACATCAAAACAAATGGCATTTCTAACAGAAAGAGAAAGAAAGAACAACTCTCTACTTCTTGGCATTAACAAAAGCAGAGCCATCTAACCAGCTCTAAAAAGAGTTACAAGCCTCTTGGCAGTGGTCTGCATAATCAGGGTCCCTCATGCCAGGTTTACTCCAGAAAAGCTAGCTTGTGGTACCTAAAGAATTTGTGGTCTCAGCACAAGTACAGCCTGGAAAACCAAAATTCCAATGATCCCATGCCTGAAGCAAGAGTTTTTATGGTGGGCTCAGGGTCCCTTGTCAAACAACACAGGGATCCTCAGCAAAGTCATCCAAGACACGACAGACGACTCAGACCTCAGTGACGGGGGGGCATGATGGACAAGTGTATATTAGGCAAGGCCTATGGACTCCAGCACATCTGCTGCAAATATAAAAAAAAAAATAAATGTGGCGGTTAAATTAATCAGACATCTCACAGACCTCTTCTCCAGGCTGGCCTGATGAACAGACAACACCACAGTTATGTGGTACATCAACAAACAACAGAGGCACACACACACCCATACCCGGCCGGCTGGCACTAGACATATGGGATGTGGGTCTCTGGGTTACCTTCAGTTACAGGCAATTTATGTACCAGGGGGGAAAAACATTCTAGCAGACATATATTACAGAACTACAACAGAGATGCTCTTAAATGGGTGCTGCATCGGACATCTTCAAAGCCATCACAGGTAGCTTATGCAGAAAGAAGGAAAAGGAATTCTAAAACAGACAAATCTCCATGGATAGGAAATTGCATTATATTTGTTTACTCTACCCATGAAAAGAAAACTCCAGAGAACATCAGGCCTCCCTAGGGTACTTACCAATCTTCAGCTAGGGGGGATCTGTTATAGTGTATGTTTGTATATATATATATACATGTATGTTTATTGTGTGTTTTGTTCTCTACTATTTGGAAACTGGCATTTATCCAAATTTAGCCTACCAAAGAGGGCACCTGGCATCTGGGGCAAGAAACACTGAGGAAAATGGCGTCAGCTGATGCCTTTATACCCAAAACTGCCGCGTTTTTACGGTGTCAAGTTGCCAGCCCAGCGCCCAACCTTCCACAGAAGGCACACACATGCATGCACTCACACCTAGGGCCAATTTAGAGTGTCCAATCCACCTACAGCATGTCTTTGGGATGTAGGAGGAAACCGGAGCACCCGGAGGAAACTCACATGACCACAGGGAGAACATGTCTTACTAGTGGAAATAACTTGATTATTTTCAGTCTAGGCCCAATGGCCCAAAACTATGCAATATATGGTAACCAATTTATAACATAAGTAAATCCTCATAAGAGGGAAGGAGAACTTTGTGATGCATATAAAGAAATAGTTCAAGTCTTATTTTAGATGGAAAAAGTAATTAATGGAGTATTCTACACTGTGCTTGGAACAGTCCACATCTCACAGCTTGTAACACAGAGAAGCAAAGAATCGTGATGTGCTAAAATTCATGTAGCCTACTGCAATTCATGGAAACATGCTCAGATGTGATTGATGACACTTTTATGTGCTATGTAGATGAAAACTGTATGGTAACCTAAGTGGTGTGTCTTGTATACCAATTAATGCAGAGGATTAAAGCTCGGAGTTGTTAGTGAACAGCTTCATGTGCGCAGAGTATGTGGTTTGATTCCATCCACTTTCATTTGCCAACTGTATAACTTTGAGGGAGTCACTTAACTGGATGATGCTCACTGGTCATCCAAAAGGGACAATGTCCAGTGAGCTTACTTTGTCAACAAATAAGTAAAACTGAAAAAAAATGAAAATGTTGTATGGTACTATGAATGTAAGTGGGCCCCTATGAACTATGAGGAAATACTTAAAAGATTGCTGACTGACATTGCACAGAATGGTTATTTTTATGATATACTACAGCAAGAATATGAATATCAAATATGTAGAGAGAGTGAGAGAGAGAGATTCTTTAAATGAGTAGGAGATTAATGTCTGTCTACCCAACTGCTTTGTGGTGAAAGAAAATTCTGACAAATCTCTGCATACCTGAAATGCCATTAAAATGCATCTGGCCCACTTCAGTGGAAACTAGTGTTATTCAAGGAAGGAAAAAAAAACAAGTTTGATATTTTTTTTCTTAAAGTCATTGTGTTACATACAGTCTGTGGCAAGCTGGCTTGCTATTTTCACAATCATGTTACATAGATATTCACTTTGGACCACAAAATATTCTAGTTTAAAAACTGGTAAATACGTTTTAAATGCTCATAGCTCCATCCTACAGTGCTGATTTTGTATTTTATCTACAAGGATACTCCAAACCATGCTTTTTCACTGTAAAATGTAGCCAGAAAAGTACAAGGTCAAGCCTCATTTAATTCATTGAGTTTTATTTAGCACTTACTTTGCTACTATAGAAGCATCTAAGTCATCAGTAAAATGTGATACTTTTTTAATACCATTTTTAATCTTTTATTAGTCTGTTTTGCTACAAAATAGTAGAAAATGAGTGGAAAATGAATATCATTCTCTTTTAATGAGACATGTCCATGTATTGCACTTTTTTATATAGTAGAGTGCAAGGTGTGTTTAGGAGTGTTCTTGCACAGTAGGTGTTATTACCCTTATGGTGTTTATAGTAAAGTTATGGTATTTCCTTATATTAAAGCTATGATAGTTCAGAGCAGAGATCACATTAATACTTAAGGGCAGCTAAAAGTTCTGACTATAATGATGGAATGTTTAGCAGCAGTGTGCTAACAGTCATATGGGCATGCGAGTTAATCTGTTTTTTCGTTTTTTTAACTGTACCATAAAACATCCTGGAATGATTGTCACAGGGCTGCAACACATACAAACCATCAGAAAACTTTGATTAGTAATAATGACAGGTATTCTCAAAAACGGAGATGATGGTGATGATGGTGATAATTGACAATGATAATATGGGGAAAAGCCCACCTATCACATGATGAAGCACATGGACTTGCAAGAGTGGTTGGTGTGAGGGAAAAATTTTACAGCTTTGGGCTTTAGAATGGTGATTTTACATATTGTTGCACTGCATTATTTTAACAAGAAAGGTTGTTTAATGCAAAATCACCTTACTGTTATCTATTATACTTATTTTCAAACTGCAAATGTTATGAAAATGGCATCATTAAAAATTATCTCTATCTAATGTTACTTCTCACTAAGTATCTGAATTCTAGGCCTGCATACCAGCAGCAACATCCAGTCTGCTAAAATGTCCCCATAGCTTATAGTTCAACCATAACTGCAACCCCCTTATTGAAAAAAAAGTTGTACAAGTATTTGCTTCTTTATATCTTTTGATCACATGCTATTAATTTACATTTTGCATGAGGAAGTCTTTGCATGTGTTCTTTATGTAGTGTGAGACACAGGGCTAAATTATCAGTTAATTTATGGGTTGTGATGCTTTGCAACAGGTGGATGAAAGTGCTTGAGCTCAGACCAGCATTACCTTTAGTATCTTATATTTATATTTTCAAATGAATCATACATTAAGTACATCTGATTAACTGTAGAGAATAAAACAATGTTAGTGGAACACATTTATGGTTCTCTCAAGAGGTTGGTATGGAAGTGTCAGAAACAGGTGGGTACTACTTTGGGTATGACAGTGGAATTAGAGTTTAGACAGTCTATCTTATTGTATCATGTGCTTAACTTCATTAATGCTCAGATTGCAACAAGTAAATGTATTTTACATTTAGACGGTTTTAGTATTCCCCTTCCTAAGTCTATGTGTCTACTTTGGCTTACTGTGCACTACGTGTGCAATCATAGATGTTGTTTACATTAAATAACATGTGTTAGATTTAAACTTATAGCCACCCTTTAAGTTTGCCCATATAATTTCTTTCTCTGTACGTCAGCCATCCAGTTCCTCTACTATAAATATCACCTAAAAAGATATGAAAAAAGTGTACCTGAAGAGGTGCCACCTGTTTAACTCCATCAACCAAAGGCTTTAGGCCAAGTCAAGATAAATCTAAAAAGCAAAGTCCCTCAGTCAGGCAAACTTTCCCACAGCTATCAGTCTGACTAAAAGTAAGCATTCTGTTTTTCCTGACATTAACTCCAAGATGTACTTGAGCCAACTACCAAAATTAAGCACTCTGCTCCCTGTTTCCCTGTTTAATTATCATGTGCTGCCTTTGACACTGACCATTTATAGATTGATTCATGCCATTAGTTACCATATACTTAGATAATGAATGCTAACAATTGCTCCCAATTTAATTGGTATTACAAGAACATGACATGTACACATGATCGTTTGTTTTCACATGGTATCCCATTCAGTGTCAAGGTTGATTGCTCCCATTTCAGTTCTTACTACAAGAACAATGTATTTCACATTGCAGCTTAATTGATTAATTGTCTTTACTACTGCACTGAGGATGCCAATAACCAAATAACCACTACTAATCTGTTTGTGTTCCTTGCACTTTAGTGAAAGTTTTACTTAATAGTAGATTGTTATGCATAGTACCTACTGTGGAGGTAAGAATGTACCGTAGTCAGATGAAACTTAGCACACCATTTAACTTTCAAGTCACAGCCTTGTAGCTGCAGAAGCTTAGCTCTCCCTTTAAATAAGAGATTTAACTCTTAGTTGCAGAAACCTAGCACTGACTTAACCCTGTGCTTGTCACTAACTAAAACTATCTTTTCCTATGTGTACTATCTAATGCCCTGCTCATAACAGTCCACTAACCTACTTTGTTTAGGTAGCATGGGAGCTCACTCTGCTTCTTTTGTCAGTCTATTTGTACTTGGCACATTCAGACTGGGAAGCAGCTACCTCATGCTTACTGACAACCCATCGCTGCTGCTCAATATTGATACAGTCTACAAGAAAGTAAGTATTTAGGTTGGAAGCTAATATCTCACATCAAATCACAGCTAGTAAGCCTCTCCCCCACACCATGCACATTAAACTGTCACTACCCCCAACTTATTCTGATGTAGTCAGGCAATCCCTACCTAAGCCTCCTGAGCATCATAGCAAGACAACTCAGCACCTTATCCTTCTAACTCATGTACACCTACAGCAACCATACCTCAATCACTTAAACATACTGCCTCCAAGAGTCCCCAGAGCTGGCTATGAACTTAAACCCTTCAAGTTTTCAAAGTCTCTACCTACTCATGGTAATGTCCATGTTACTGGTGACTCCATATTTAGGCAAACCTACCCAGCCTTCATAGGATGGACAAGAACACAGGAGTGGTAAGTTATCTCTGTTCTGTCAATATTTTCTAATGTAATGAATGCTATTAGGTCTCTCTGTTTTGAAAAGGACAAATATGATTTAATGGTTCCTCATGTGTGAGTGAACAGTTTAGGTGCTTCACCCAGAGGATGGCATAGAAAGACATGATGCAGCTTGCTATGCATGTGTCACAGGAAAGGAAGACACTTGTCTTGAGCACCATTTTCCCATTTCAAACTGGTGATACCTCACTTCAAGGACAAAATAATTGGCTTTAATGGTTTACCAAAATCTTGGTGTCATTTAGGAGAGGGATCCTTTTGTTGTCATCATGGGAGTTGATGGTTGGTGATGGCTGGAAAGCCTTCTTGTTTTGCCAGGGATGGCTTTCACTTCTCTCAGCATAGCTTTTACCTAATAAAAATACCCTTTTAAGCAGTAACTGTGGGCATTTCAACATAGCAAATTCTAATTCAGAATATGTTGAGATGATACTGCTTAATGCTTAGGAGTCAGAACAAAATGATTTGATTTTTCAAGCACATTCATATCTGCATAGTTAATGAAACTTGGCTTCAGTGCATTGATAACACTCCCTCTTTACCTATGTTTTAGTATCTATTACTCCTTCAGACAAAAGGGAAACTTAAGGGGAGTGTCTGTATTTATCCAGGATCCCATTATCAAAACTAGAATTTATAGAGGTCCAAATTGCCCTTATTAAAAACATTGCACCTTTATTAACTACTAATCCTCCCCATGTCCCCGAATGACCATGAAAGTTACCTAACTTTATCAGAGGAAATCTCTTTCCCTTAACACCATTCTACCTGATGACTTTAACTACCCAACTACCCAGTGTTTGCTAAATTTTCTAAATGCCAACCCCTTCAATAAATTGTCAATGTTCTCACTTGAATGTCTAATGCCTTTACCTTGTCCTTACCAACATAGCAGATGTCTGCACCCCACCCGCCATCTTTCCCTCCCCAGTTATATCTAACCACAAATCTGCATTCTTCTCCTTTAAAAATTGTACCATTCTTCCTACAACATCCAAAAGTTTTAGATTTCTGCAAAGCAAAGATTGTGATAAACTAGAAAAGTTCAAAAGTAATCATATTTTAGTCACCACTTTGTCCCAGCTGTCACTTTCAAACCCTGCTTCTATTTGCAGCTAATCAGTTATATTGAGGAGGCTTTCTCTATCCATTCCAAATTTAGTTGAACATTTAAGAACAGGCCCACTAGGATGGAACTGTCTCTGCCCTTGTCCCAGTCATCTGCTGGAGAGACAAATATGTATCTCAGAGACTGCCCCTTCTTTAGAACAGGCTTCCTGTTCACATTAAGCAGATCGCTTCACTGGCCCTCTTCAAACACAGTTTGGGTAAATGGATGGAGAATCACAAATTTACACATGGGGTAGTGCCTATGTCCCTTATGGAGAGGAGCAATCTGTAACATACTCAATACATAGGCACAGACCCATCCCATCCTCTTGCCACTAGGGGCCATATATTGGGCAAAATCAGATTATATTGGCTAGGCTTGTAAAGGCTGTTAAGCTCTTAGCCTAATAATCTCCTATGAACCTATGAACCCCAATCCTGCATCTTACCTTCCAAAAACATTTCCATAATAGTAAAAGTATGGGGACAACTTATGCCTGATGGTGTTATTAGATTTTAGGGGCTGTGTTTGTTATATTTTATGTTATTATGTTTTTTATTTAAAATGATCATAAAATAATGTTGTTTGCCTTTCTTTTGCAATGAGTTTAATGTGGTGTGTGAGCAGATTAATGTTCTTTGTCTGAATTGAGTTGTTAGCATTAGTTTGAGTCTGTTTTATTTATTTATTTTATTCTATTATTTTTTTTTTATATTTTGTCACTCAATAGTTTGGACTTAGTGACTGTAGTTACACAGCAAACACAGCATTATAGTCTATTATGCACCTAATAATGGAGGAGTAGAAAAGGGTGACAACAACCTTTGACCTAAATGCTAAACCTTTTGTAATCAACTTGTTAGACTGGAAGGATTTTCCCATGACTATTGATACATGGTTGTTGAAAGACAGTTCATTGTCTACCAAGGTGCCTAACAAATGCATTGGGTTTGAGGGTGGTCATTTATGTGGTATGTGTATGGGTACACATATTTACCAAAGGACACAATTGTACACTTTTAAAATTTACTTTTAGAAAGTGGTCCTGGTGCCATTTCTTTGTAAATGTTAGCCCTTCTTCTAGGATCTGTGAGTTGTCTTGAAAGTTGATGATATCTTCAAGTTTGTAGTCACCATCAAACTTGGTTAGCCAAAGAGTCGTGACATCATCTGTTACTTCAGATAAGTAAACCCAAAGAGGAGCAATCCTATTGATGAACCCTTGAGGACACCACTAGTAATGGGCTTTTTAGATGAGTGTGTTAGCAATCCTACTTTTTGGGATTCTGTATGTGAGTCAGTTTTGCTATCCAGTGAGCTGTATAGGGGTGTTCATTTAGCTTGAATTTCTTGTCTATAATGCAGTATAGCATAATAAAATATGGTATAATGAAAAATGTTTCTTTTTAGGGTCTTCCTTTTGATAAGGTCAGAATGCCTTATGGGTATCCAATAAGAGAAAAATGAAGTTTTCTTAAGGAAATAATTATGTTGAACTCCTATTTACTGCTAATTATTCTCTGTAATCCTAACACTCTCCTTCTTATACTATCAATAGGTGGCTCTTTCTCTCTCTCCAATAGTAATAACATTTTTTACCTCACTTGGTTGCCTTGTTCCTATCTCCATCCTGTCTCTCTTTGAAACCTTATGTAACTCATACTAATGGTGGTCTCCCTCATCTAATTTCCTTTCTTTCATCCCTTTTTGTAGGCTGTAAGACCTGACTAAGTCAACAGTGCAGAACACACCCCTGTCCAGTCTGAAGCTAAATATGCCTCCTCAACACAGCCAAAACAGTTCTGCAATACTTCAACCACTTGTAATGTCTGTTAATATTATCACATATTCCTACAATTAATCTGTATATGTGAATGGCTGCAAGCACATCACCGAGCCGAAACTCCTGCTGTTCTTGTACCCTTCTTCTATTTTCTATAGTCTCCTCTTAGTTAATGTTTTATCTCACCATATATTCTAGCTGTACTCCTCCTCTCCTGGTCATTATTTTGTTTCCCCTTACCTGTAATAGTCCCTTTTACCATCACTATTGATGTTATTTTGGTCTCATTCAAATGTATAGCCCTAGCTTCTCTTTGTCACTACTTATGTCTTCAGTGATTGTTTTCTCCAGTCTGCCACAATCTGGTCCAGCCCGCTCTGTGTGCTCCCCTACCCTCCCCCCAAATCCCACCCAGCCTCACTACCTCTACATTTATCTCTACTTAACCACTCCCTCTATATCAATCAACCAATCATATAATGCTACGTCACCCACACCCTCCTCTCTCATTCAGTCTATCCTTTTACCAAATTACCTTTGCCTACTTCCACCTGTCTTTCTTCCTATAGCCAGTTATCTGTACTTCACACCACTCTTCCACTGAATTACTTACATTTCCCAACATCCTCCTACCTCATATGCTGGATAACCCCTCCTTCTTATCACCCATATCAGTCCACATCCTATTCCCACTACAGCATACTACTTACAACCAACCAATACCAACATCACCTCTGCGACCTCTTACATGTCTTCCCTTACTGTAACACACTGTAACCAGCACCCTCTACATCTGTGTCTCTAACCTGTGTAACCATCCCTCCTATATAATCTTTCACTTCTAACTCTCCACAAACTACATGACTTCATTCTCTTCCCATATAATGTCTACATCTACCCATATCTTACACCTAAAAATGTTATCATTTCACACAATTAGCTTTGTCCTCATTGTACTTGCCAACCACCTAACATCCCATCAATACCAGCTTTGTAACTACTACACCTCCAACACCATAACCAATCCTCAGCCCCATCAAACACTACACACTAACTTCAAAATCACCTCTAATCTCTACAACACCACCTACATTGGGTACTTCCCATACAAAAGCATCCAACTCTACTCTAAATCTCAAGCATTTCTTAGGCTCAACAAACTCCTATCTAAGCTCACAAAAACTCATTAATATATTTTACTTCATGACTAGTACTCAGTGGAGATATCCACCCCAACCCTGGCCCAAAACAACAATCCACCCCCCCCTCACTCTCTTCTTATGAAATTCCTACCCCCCAAAGGCTCCAACCTCCTACTATTTAACATGACCCTAAGACGTATAGTCAACAAGGTCCATGATCTTCATGCCCCCTATCCCTATACTCCCCCTGATATCACTGTACTTACCAAAACTTGGCTCAAACCCAAAACTAAGAGCAATGAAATTCTCCCTCCAGGTTATAACATACATAGCTGTGATAGAAAAAAAAACAAGCGTGGAGGGGGAATAGCCATAATGTGGAAACAACATTTAAAACTAGAACTTATTAAGCCAAACAACCCTGCATTTAGCGATGTCAAAATATTATTTACCAAACTTGAAATCAACACAAATAAATATCTAATAGGAATTGCTATTTATATCCCACCCAGCAATAACTCTAACACAATTGAGGACATACTTCACTGGATAGCCTTAACATTCTCACAAGAAACCATCATCATAGGTGACCTCTACACTGATTGGTTCTCTTATAACTCTGAAAATACCACAAATTTCATCAACCTACATGGCTTCTCACAGGTTTTACAAACAGCAACTAGAACAGACAAAACAACCAAAAGACAATCTATACTAGATTGGATCCTCACCAACAGACCTTCACTAGCCTTCCAATGAGGTTGCCTCCTCAATAGCATTACATATCATCTCCCCACTTATTTGCCAGGGCATCATTTTAATCCTTCCAGACAAACCTGTTTCCATCTTATTCACAACAAAAAAAAAACTTCAATACTCAAACATTTCTCTCAGTCTTATGACTCTGTGATTGGACCCCACTCAAAATTCTTCCCCTCGACACTGCTGTAGACTACTTTAACACAACCTTCCTTGACATTCTAAATAGGCTAGCCCCCTGCAGAACTGCTAAAATAAAATCTCACTGTGCTCCATGGCTAGCAAATGAGACTAAAAATTTATTAAAACAAAGAGACAATGCCTGATCACTCTGGCATGACAATACAAATCAAGTTAACCTAGATCATTGCAAAAACTTTGAAACAAAGCTAAGTCCCAATTCAAACTCAACAAAAAACATATTATTCTGCCACACAGCAACAGCACTAGAACAATACCAATAAATTCTGCTCCAGCATAAAAAACTCCTTCAACTCAGTTATACATCCACCCCTTTCCCCTCATCCCCTTCAAACACTGACAGCATTGCAACACAATTCAACACTTTCTTTACAAATTCCATTCACTCACTTACCAACTCTCATCTCAATACACCTCCAACTATCTGACCATTATGTAGTGATACGAGGTGTGACACTGCCAGCCCAGCTATCTGGAATTTTGTAAATAATTCTATGTCATTTCTGAATACTGATACGATTTATACAGAACTGTATGTTATGTACTGAGCTTCAAGAATGTAACCACAGCATACCCTGGTGGAAAATAGAAGATTAACCTGCAAAACTTAAGAATAGTTGAGGTTAAGTTACTTAATAGCTGGGCCATAAACAAAAGATGTTATCTCTCAGTTTCAGTTCAGTAGTAGATGCAATGTCTAGAGCTAGAAGTTTTTTTCTATTGTCTTGTAGAAAAGTAATTACTAGGTTTAAAAATGTAAAGTGTTTTATTGCTTTATGACTTCCTATCAGCAACACAGTTCTGAGCAAACATCAGATAGGTATGTATTTTTAACAAAGAGATGTTAACATTCTGTTAAGTTTCTGTTTAGCCTGGGAACTGACGTCAGGTGACAAAGAGTGATGTCACCCAGGCTAATCCAGCAGTAAAATGTGATATTTAAGAATTCTCTCTCAGAGAGAGACTGCATTTTATATTTTGTCTTGGACCTAGCAAGAACATCCACTCATCATCATCTGCGCTTGTCTGTAAGTAAGATTCAGGGCATGGTATCTCTTTTAGATATAGATAGGAATATAGTAAAGCTTAGTTTAGATGTTTTCTGTATTTATTTGAGACTGTCCTGAAATGTTGTTTTAAAATATTGCCTGTGATTTTGAACTCTGAAGTCACTGTGTTGAGTTACTGAGTCTTGTCCTGTTCTTTTATTATTTATTATTAAATATATTTAAATCTATCTTTGTGGCTGATATTTGTGAGACATTTTTAAGCTCTTAGAGTTTTTGCATATGTATTTGCTGACACTGTACACTCCACTCCTAAATAGCCTTGCTTGGTCAAAACTGCAATTTGGATTATTAGTAACATTACACAGTAGTATTGGACACCCTTTGTAATGCCATTATAGTACCTGATAAGAAGGGGTTGGTGGCAGTGGAAACTACCTTATAGTCTGGGCAGAAGGGGGCATAGTTAGTAAACCTGTGCCAGCCTTCCCCATGTGTGTGTGTGTGCTTGTATAGAAACCAAATCTCAAAGTGTGTGTGTGTGTGTGTGTGTGTGTGTGTGTGTGTGTGTGTGTGTGTGTGTGTGTGTGTGTGTGTGTGTGTGAGCTACTTGGGCAGGGACATGAAGCACTGGCTAGACAGAGAGGGTGCTGGAGGCCTTGGCAAGGCTCCTCAGCTGAGATCTTAACCCTATAGCTGTGCCAGTGTTAAGTCTTTTTGGGGATCTGGAGAAAGAGGGAGAAACCAGCCCCAGAGTGACTATGATCTCTGTCTGTTCTTAAGGGAAATTGCACTTTACTGTGTATGTACTTGTCATCCACCCAGTTTATACGAACCCTAGCTGTTGCCAATGGTGAGGATTGAGGCTCCTTGATCACTGGGCCAGTGCAGGGGTGTCACACCATGAACACCTTCTCCTTAAAACCTGTTCAAACTCTCAGCATAAAAAATTACTCTCCAAACTCAAACCAACAACCCTTGTGGCAGATAACCTACCTAGAGAATTCTTAAAAATTGCTGCAGATTCTATTGCCTATCCTGTCACTATTCTGATCAACCACTCAGGATAATATAGTCCCTTAAGATGAAGAATATCTTATATTATCCCCCTGCACAAAATGGGCAACTCTAATGAGTTCTCTAAATACAGACCCATTGCTATCTCACCAGCCCTTTCCAAAGTACTAGAAAAATGTATCCACATGCAGGTTTAAAAACTACCTTCTGTCTTATAACCTCTTAGCTAACACACAGCCTGGGTTCCATGCACATCATAGCACCACAACTGCACTCCAAAGTTTCACTAAGACCATAAACCAACATAAAAGTAAAAGTAACTTGTCTCTTCCATCTTCTTAGATCTCTCCAAAGCCTTTAATACTGTTTCCCATCAGAAACTGCTTGATGAACTTTCAACTCTACAACTTAATCACTGTTCTCTAGCTTGATTCCATAGCTACTTATCTGTCTGACAGAAAGCTGTCAAATGGCAACAAGAACTCTCTTCCCTACTGCCTGTCACCTTGGGAGTACCTGAAGGTTCTATTCTAGGTCCTCTACTTTTCAGTATTTTCAATAATTGACTCCACTCAACTACTCCCTTAGCCTCCATTGTCCAAAGTGCAGATGACTCAACTCTTATTTTTGCTGCACCTTCCCTAAAACAACTTGTATCCGCAGCACAACAGTCCTTCTTAGCAGTCAAATCTTGGCTATCTGAATCACAACTGATTCTGAACCCTTCCAAGACTACACTGATACTCTTTCACCTCAGCAAATCATGTGATCCCTCAACTCCATTCCAAATACATTCCTCCAACAACACCATAATATCAGCTGTAACCCAAACAAAATTATTAGGTGTACTAATCGACAATAATTTGAAATTCAATTTACACCTATACAGTCCGTCAAGAAGCTACACATTAAACTAGGTTCGCTGTATATAATCAAGCCTTTCCTTACTAACAACAGAAGGCAATATACAGCCAGAGCTCATTTTGTCTCCACCCTACTGTATGCCTTTCCTATCTTAACAAATCTATGTAAAACTGATCTAGCTAAGCTTGAAACCTGCTACAATAAAATTGCAAAATTTGCTACTAACACTACACATAGATAACACCACCTCTGCCTTGCAACAACTACACTGGCCAGAACTATCCCATCACTTATCTTACACTCAGCTCACCCTTGCTCACAGACTAAGTCCACCAACCTGATAAAACCCCTGCCCTTCAACTAATGCTTCAGCCTTATACTAACAATTGTCTACTCCAGTCCTCCTAAAATCTTTATTACAGGTCTCCAAATCCAACAATAAAATGGGTGACTCTCTCTCTCTCTCTCTCTCTCTCTCTCTACTCTAACTACATTTCCAAAATATGGAATAATATCCCTCAGTCCATTATAACCACTGCTGACCCATCTCACTTCAAAAAACTCCTTCTTCAAAATACTTCCCCAGGAACAGTTAGCTCGGCTCATGCTCAATTTCTGGCTAAAGCCTTTCCACTGTCCAGCAACCCAACTTACTCTTCTCCCATCCCATGTCCTCCATATGTATTTCCAACATGTGTACTTACTTATTGCATAACCTCCCCATTCATCACAACTCATCCCTCTAACTTCTCTTCACTTACTATACTCCTTCTAGTATATACTAACCCCCTCTGTCTCCTCACCTATTTACCTAGATTCATCTGTTTCTCTCCCTCTCTTGATTTCTTCCTCTCTCCTCTGCTCTCTTCTGTACTAACACCTCTCTTCCCTTCTCTTCTGTCTACCTAACTTCCCTGTAAAGACAATTCCATTGTAATGTATCCAAAGTCGGTAATCATGCTTGGGTTTGTGAAAGGCAGATCATGCCTCCTGAACCTGATCGACTTCTTTGAGGCAGTCACCAAAGCCGTAGATGAGGGTAAAGTGGTTCACACAGCCTATCTTGACCTCGCCAAGGCTTTCGACACCATCCCCCATTCTGGAATTATAGCTAAACTCAATAAACTAGGCATAAATCCCTACATCACAAGATGGGTTGCCAACTGGCTCACTGACAAAACCCACACTGTAAAAGTTGCAGACTCCAGATCTGACCTCAAACCAGTGACAAGTGGAGTACCACAGGGTTCTGTCCTGGGACCGCTCCTGTTTGGTATCTACTTCTCTGAAGTACAGGCAAACACAGAAGGCCTCTGGCTAATGATGTTCGCAGATGACTGCAAACTAGGAGCCATAGTCAAGTCCCCAAATGATGTGAACATCCTACAGAAGGGCCTCTCTGGGACAGATGACTGGTGTCAGAGCCATGGCCTCAAGCTCAATGCCAAAAAGTGCAGTGTCATCTCCTTTGGTAAAAACTCTGTACCCATGAACTACCACATAGGCAGCAATCTACGTAACACCTAATGCGTGATAAGAGACCTTGGGACCCAGGTGGACCGTGGTCTCTCCTTTGATAGTCACATCGCCACAGTAGTCAGGAAGTCCTTCTAAATAACACAGCTCATCATAAAAGAGTTCTCATCCAGGAAAAAGGAGGTCATCGTTACCCCCTACTCATCACTCATTAGACCCATTATAGAGTACAACGCCCCTTTTGGAATGTACCTCACAAGACATCTGCAGCAGCTGGAAAGGCCACAGAAGTACCTCACAAAGAGGATTACTAGACTCAAACAAATTCCCTACACTGACCGCCTCGAAAAACTCCAGCTTTACTCCTTAGCATATTGTTTATTCAGAGGTGATCTCTGCCTAACATATAAAGCTATGTCAAACCCAGAGCTGTTGGACATGCTACGCCTAAAGAAATCCCAATCCCTCAGAGCTACATGCTCTAGGGACCTAAACCTTGTCACCACAATAAACAGGACATGCTGGAGGGTTAGATTCCTATCCCAGAGACTTCCCATACTCTGGAACAGGCTACCCATTTATGTCAAGCAAAGTTCTTCATTAGCACTCTTCAAGAAAAATCTTGATGAGTGGATGGGAAATAGGAAATACACCCCGGGGATCACTTCTGTGTGTCTGCTCATCAGTGGCACAGGAAAATAACGAGTGGCGTAAGCCAGGGAATCTTGTTGGCTAGGCTTGCGTAGGCCCTTGGGCCAATAGCCTAGTACCTACCTACCTATGAACCTATGAACCTATGCTTCCCCCTATCTGCAGTCTACTTACTTACTTACAACTCTGTAGAATGAATGATGGATTGTACTCTTATACGATTTTTTTGAACAAGCTGTAATATGTCATAATCAATCAAACCTCTGTCACTCAATGTACATTTATGGGGTCTATATTATAAGCATGAAAGACCTTTTCAGTGAATACAAAAACAGCGACACATATTGCACGAACCACAAAAACACTGAACACCCTAAACCATGAACCTCAAAATCTTGAATCGTCATAGTTGGCCAACACCACCGCCCACTACATACTACCTACCCAAACACAATAAATAAACTACACACATACACTAAACAAAACCCTACTTCTAACCCTGCACTAAACCTTGTATACATTACTATCTATGCACTTACCTTAACCCGCACCCTAACCTTAAGGTCCATAACTATTGCACACTTACTTTAAGGAGCTATACCGCAGAAGGGCCAACTATGACGATTCGACATTTCGAATTTCGTGCTTCAGGACGTTCAGTGTTTTCACGGTTTGTTGAATATGTGTCGACATTTCCGTATTCGCATAAGTGGACCTTTGCAGTTCTAATAGGGAACCCATTTATGATGTGTGTACTTTGTGTTTTTAAAAATGTTCATTTATGATGTGTGTGTTTTAGGTTTTTGAAGAATTTGTCTCTGGAGCTTTTCTCCCAGGGCCTCTGCTGAAAATGGACTCTCACTCAGTCAGGCTATCCCGCTAAACAAAAGTAAATTAATTAACAGAAGACACATGTGTACTTTCTTTGTAATGAGCCATTTGCTGTAAAAAGACTTATTCCACGGTGGGAGCATAATATGCAGTATGGCAGATAATTTCATAAATGAAATAATATTTTACTTTAATGTGGTAGCCTCTGTTAAATATGGCTACTGATCTGAATTATCATGGGAGGATCCAGAGTTACTCTCTTGCTGATCAGGACTATTCTTGTTTGTTCATTAATGTAAATATCTCTCAATATGGAATTATAAAGAAAATATAAAGTTGCAACAAATATGAATTCAGTTTCTCTTTAAAGGTTTGTTAAGATCATTCAACATCCTACATGGTGCTTGAGCATTTCATAAAAGTAAGCAAACAAATACTTAAAAAAACAAATAAGAATGCATACTTATGGTAGTAAATCACTATGCTAAAAAGAAGACAAAATCAACATGGTGCCAGTTTTATAGATTCATAGGTAAGTACTAAGCAAGCTCCCCTTATGGGCTATTTTAAGCCCAGCCAGTTTTCCTTTTTGTGTTCAAAATAACTTATCTTATTTAGTTACAGATGGGCCTTACTCATCCCATGGTCAATAATTATATATTACTCCTAATGAGAATAACTGAGATCATACCATTGATAATTTGATGCGACCCACACATGGGATAAAGCAATTAGGAATTGCCTGTGTCCATTAGTAATACAGGGGGCAGTTCTGGGGTAGATTTTCTGTTTCCAATCCATAAATTTAAGTTGTACTTGAATATGGACAGGGATGAACTTTGTATTATTTGGATGGAGAGTCTGTTCTAGACCAGCAGTATCCTCGGTGAGATATACCTGTCCCTCCAAACATTTCTGTTGATGTAAACTATGAAACTATGAAACTATGTTGCAGATGAGGTTTAGATCCCTAGCTTGAGTACTACTGATGAAGTTTGACTTGACTATGTGCAGTAAATACATCAGTAATGGGGAAGATGAGGTCTTGTATGCCAGACACAGGTCGCCTCTTAGCAGTCTGTAGGATACCGAGTGTAGTGATATGGCTTTCAATCAGTCCATGTAGGACATGTTGCTTAGGCTTGTATCCTTTTAATAAGGTATCTTTGTGGGCTTTCCAGTTGCTGCATGAGTCTGGACAAATACATGCAAAAGGGGACATTGTATTCAATGACTGGTCTAATGAGGTCTGAGTAATGGGGGACAATGACATCCCTAGATCTAGGCACAACCCCTTTGTTTATAAGCTGTGCAATATAAAAGGACTTTATTACAACAATGGACACATGTTGGTTAAAAGTTAGGTCACTATCCACATAATTTCCCAAGTCTGAACAACTGAGTTAACTCTTAGGGGTGTATTGTCAATGTTGCAGTTCCCTAAGATAGATGATTTCCCAAAGGATTAAGGTTTCCACCTTTTCAGATGATGAAAGAGGGTAATTTTTTGTGGAAGCATGCGATTTTGCAGGACAAACTCAACCCACAGCCAGTACAAAAGACTGAGCATCACTTTTTTGCCAAAATAAAATTTTGTAGCATTTGAGTTGCTTTGTTGTTCCATATAATATTTAGGTATTTTAGAAATAAAATACTTGTTTTATGCAACTATTAAAGGAAGGTCAAGATTTTTTTCTCCTATAAATCTCAGAATATTTTTCTTTTTTTACACAGGTCAAAAGTGTCAAAATAGGGGCTGTCCTGTGCAAAGAAGGACAGATGGTACTTCTACAAAGGATACAATACTGCATTTTTTGGGATTTAGTTTCAGTCAGTGATTTTGGCACCACTTATATATTTGGAACAAACCTTCCTGTAAGATAGTTAAGTTATATGGAGATTTAATGACTGCTCCTAGCTTGCAGCCATCTGCAAATTTAGTTAGCCAGAGCCATTTGATACAATATTTACATGATATGTGACTAATGAAATATTATTTGCAGTCTAAATCACTGCCAGCTGAGGCAAAACTATCTCATGCTCACATATGTTGATCATTTTTTTCAAATGGAAATACATCAATATGAAATTAAAGTATTTTTCTCTGGAGCTTGAAAGTATTAAGGGTGTAGCTTTTCCTCATAAGTACATCAACAAGTGTAGCTGGATTCCAATGTAATTCCTAGAAACCAAGCTACACTGATCAAAAACTAGTTCATTGAGAACACATAATATTTAAACATGTACTCATTGGTAAACTATGCAGCACATTGTGGCATGCAGAAAATTCATTTTATTTCAACTTATTCCATTATTTTTAGTCTGACGTTGCTTCAGCTTAGAGGGAAAAAATTGATCATTGAAAGCAAATAAAATAATAACTCTGTTTCTGTAGGTGGTGTCGTGTTGGAGTAAACTGTACAACATACAGCTGAACTGTACACATTACTGTTTGGGTATCTAGTGAGCAAACAAACACTGGAAAACAGTATATCAAGCAAACATTTCTGAGTAAATAAGAAATGAGCAACGATGTTGCAGTCCTCTAAATCAAGCTCATGTTTTTGTGGTGAACAAATAACACCTGTTATACCATACCAATGTTTGCTTTGTTTAAGGTCTTAAAAGTTACAATCTTGTGAAATCTGTTTGAAATGTCAGCAATACTTCTAAACTGAAGTGAATATTTTCCTCTAACCTTATTTAGAAAAGGCTAATATCAATAGCAAATACTTTCAAAGAAAACAAGACTTTTAAGCATAGAAAATTTGAGAAAATAAAGGGAGATAGGGAGAGACAGACAGAAATATAGAGAGACAGAGAGAGGAGAGAGAGATAAAGTGAGCATCAGACAGAGACAGAAAGTCAAAGATCTGATAATCTGATTAGCCTGAAAGATTGACAAAATAGAGGAGGCAGAATTAAAATTCAGTAAAATGTTAAGTTCTTCACTGGTTCTGCTCAGAAGGGTGCATCACATCTACCAAACCCTAAAACAAGTTTCCTAAGTAAATCACTTTGGTAAACTACACAAAGGTCAATCTCCAACACTGGTGCTACTGTCATTAAAAGTGTAAAACAGCATGTTCACTGCCACATGCAACACAACCATGTGGAATAACGCCACATGTGGGAGTCTGCAGATCCAGACTGTATTATTATGGGAAAGACTAATGCTGACACTTCTGCAAAAGCTCTTCCAACTTTGAAGCATTCTACAAGCTTTTCTGTTTTCTCTCCTGCTTTTGATTCCTTGTTGTTTGTCCAAAAATATTTAATTATTGCTCAGGAAATTGCCAGGCAACAACAGGGGCCTACATTGTTACCCCCTTGGTTGATGCTTTGTGTGTAGAAAATATGGCCATTTTCCAGCATGAACAAAGAACCTGGTAATACAAGAAAACATAAAAACACACACACAAAACAATCCCTTATCCTCCAAGGAAAACAAAGACATTGCTTCATTGACTATTCTGAGTCTACCCCCATACAAACACTCACATCCTGAAGATAAGACTTCCCTGTCTTGTGTTACTGAGCCCAACTACAATACTTCCATTGTGATTATGAAGAGGGGATTTATCCTCTACTCGAAAAAGATAAGTGAAGGTGATTAAACTTTCTGATTCAAAATGGACATGCCAACCTCTATTACAGACATTTCAGGAATTGATGAAGATGAAAGTTAGTGATCAATGCCCAGTTACTCAAACACCAGCCTGAAGAAGAGAAGACAGACTTTGTGAAGTATCTGGAAAAGAGCAGGATCTTTTTATCAGTAATAAACAGCGCACTTCACCATATGTCCCCTTCAGCTTTGTGACAGAATCCATACCAATGGCCATGTTTCCATTTGAAACAGAATCAATGTTTCTACACAGATGATGTAGCATAAAAGCATATACATCCAGTAATGTGGACAAATGGGCTTCAAATTATACAGGCCATATAGGAGCCCTACTGTTTCTTGCTGGATAGTTGATCGATGCTCAGAATGCCAAACCTAAAAGATCATTGTCATTTTGTCTTGGCAGCTGTACTCTTAAGAAGACCAAAAAAGTAAGTTAGCATTTGTCTAATGTTGCCCTCTTCTTTGAGTTTGTGTAGTCTCAGAGTTGGTATGTATACAGTTCAGGGTGCAGAGGCTTGCCCGCACTTTGAGGTGAAGGATAGCTTACTCCTGCAATATTTTTTGTGTGTTTTGTTATCAAGGGAGTTATGCTGTTTTGACTAGTGACCTCCTAAGGTTTTAAACATTTTGGGTTTGAATAATCATGCATTAATTAAATGTGATGCAATTATTAATAGTGGAATCAGTGCAAGTAAAGTTTTTTAGAGCTCTGTCTTGGGTCAAATATAGAAGACTTTGCAAAAACTAACAAATTATGATGACAGAGACAAAGTGGAAAAATCCTTTGCTGTGGCTGATAAAACTAGGGTTCACACTGTTAATGTACATATCAAACACGAGGTACCTCATTTAGTTCATCCATGTCAGAAGTGGTGATGAACTGATATACTTGGCTTAGGATTAAGACTTATCCTGAGAATTTCAAATGCCAAATATGTGATGCCACTATTGGAAATACTAGTCACTCAGGATATGTTGTTCTGACAACAAGCAGATGTTATATTTAACTTGAGAAATACAAAGTCATATTTTAAAGGAATTTACACAAATAAAATTGTACCACAAGCAATGATGGTGTCTGTCAAAAAAGCAGTTACTAGAAAATGGAAATCAAAATCTAAACCAACTATATTGGAAGTAGAGAACATAGTAACATAGATAAAACAACTGGAATTGAGATATTTAGAAAAGGGTAGGAGCAAACTACATAGAAAGAAATAGGAATTGTGGGAACAATGCATACAAGGGAGGAATGTGGTTTAAAAGGCAGCAGGACTTAAATGAGCTATGTAATGTCTGAGTGAGAAAGACTGGGTAGATTATAAGTGATGTATAATGTTTGCAACTGGGAGTGTGTCAGTATGGTTTGTGATGTAAAATGCTTGTAGCTAGGATTGTGTTTGTGTGGTTTATTTTCATTTATATAAATGTATGATTGCCAGTGTAGTAAGTGATGTTTTATAAAGATATTTCTTGTTTAAAAAAGTCAGGAATTTAATAATTTATGTAGTGTTGCTTAGGTTATATGATATATAGTAATGTATGTGAAGTATTATGTTTGTTATATTAATATTGTATGTTTACTTTTATATGAATGTAAATTTGTCTATGTCACAAGTGATAATTCAATAAAGGTGTTTGAAAAAAAAGAATATTTTACAGGCAAGGTACATCTGTTCAGCAACATCATGACCAGAAGCACTACAATGGAAGGCAGTCTCCTGCTATACATCATCAGGTGGAAATCAAGAAGACCAGTAGAGCTCTCCTAAGTGTCTATATGGTGTTCTTCTGGCGTCCCACACATCCATTTCCTTCAGGAAGTAGTTTCCAGTGACATGTATCTGCTTGATAAGAAATAACCACGGTTAAATGGGTATTAAAAACAATCACTCATGGCTATCCAAGAGAACTTCTACAGAAGCTATAAGCTCCTTCTGTTTCAATCCCCATCATATCAGGTAACATAGACTCTGCTATTTATGAATCAGTCATTATTAATGAAGGGAATACAATAAATGCCTCCTTCTCACAGAAGTCAAGGCTTTCTCTTCCAGGCTGCTGCTTGTACACTAGAAGGGTAACACTTTTGAAATGATGCCTATCTTTTTTTTTTAAAGTGAGCTAATTTGTGCCAAGAAATTCAGGATAGTAATAATGAAAGCAGTTCTGCTGTATACAGAACAAGGGCTCTACACTGCAACAATAGACAGAGAGAGTACTTACTTGGCAACCTATTGGAAGTTTCAGACTCAGTATTGTGTCTCAAAACTGTGACAAGTTAAGTTCAAGCCTTGCAAAATAAGAAGGGAAATGTGAAACTTGCTGTTACATATTAAAAGCATTTTGCAGGGGGTTAAGCCCCCCCCCCATACTCTAATGCGACAGTTTATACTCCTCACATACCTACTACTTATATATACTAACTCCTAGAATTCTGTAATTGGAGAAAATGGAATTATCTGAGTTACAGCTGTGGCAAACAGTACTATAGTTGCAGTTTGAATACCACCAATGTCACCCAAATATGTAATGACTGATGGCACAGATTGGGTTAGGATCACACCCTGCCAACCAATTATTTCAGAAGCAGTTGCACACACTGCCACCAAATGTGAAGAGATAGTGCTAGCTGGTACCAGATAAATGGTCTCTCAAGTCACATCAGTGGTATCCAGCAGATTAAACTAAAAGAAAGTGCACACAAGTCTTAACCAAATTAACAAAACAGCACCACTTTGTCTCCCAGACCATGCTGTCCTCGGTATGAGCTTTTAAAATTCACTCTCAGGTTACACTGCACACAGGCCACCTTCAGCACTGAGTCTTTGACCAAGCATCCTAAACCCCTTCCTCATCATGGACTCAGTGAACCACCATGTCTTCCAATGACCTATATACATAGTAATCACCTTTCACACAAGTTATTGTTTTCACCCACACATATGCTTGCAATTCTCAAGGAAAGATGGTAGAATTCCCAAGTTCCCCTACAGTTTTCTTCCTGGCACAATTGTACCGTCTGATTTTTGTCTACTTCTGGTTTGATTTCCATTCCTGCTTTTCACCTGAATGCTTCTGCTAAACTAAACAGAGAGGTCATCTTAGACTTTCTTTCCTCACTATGTTTGAATCTGATGACATCAGCAGATATGTATGCAGCAGCATGATTGCAGACTTATACATGTAATCAGTTTTGAGGAGGTCCATACCTCCTTCAGAGTGTGCAATATATAACCAAGGTATACACTCCCCTTTATATATCATTTGATTAGCATTAAGCATTGTTCTTGTTTTTCTGCCCAACTGATTCAATACCTTTTGGAGCAGTCAATCACACCAAAATTGCAAGATAAAACAGGAAGAGCAAATTGGTTTATAGCTTGCACCTTATTCCAAGATGTCAAGGCTGTTTTCAGTTTAAGTTTAAATCTTCTGAAGTATTCTTTACTGAGTTTTATTCACATATTTATTTTATTTTATTTATTTTATTTTACATTTGTTGACCAGGCTAGTCTAACTGGATATATGTCCATTTTCAGTTGAGGCCTGGGGAGAAAAGCTCAATTATAGCATTATGTAAATTGAAAACAAATAAGTACGTAAGAATACATATTTAAAAAAAAAAATTAGACATAGAGACCAATAAAAGTGAATATACATTACATAAGAGAATACAAAAATGACATGATTATAACAGGATTAATATGTGAAAAGCTTAAGCAATATTAGAGAGTAAAGACACATACTTAATATAAAAAGACAAGACAGGGTGTGCTTTTTTTATCAAGGGATGCATATTTTGTGCATGTGAAGGTGGTTGATTGAGGAAGAAAATATTAGTCAGGATTAGTACATGGGCAAAGCCGTTGTAAAGATAGGTAGATTCTTAGTTGCTTTTTGAAAAGTGGTGTGGATTCCAGGGATGTTAGTTTGTTAGGAAACTTGTTCCAAGAATTACCAATGGTATTATTAAATGGACAGTCTCCAGATTTGTTGTTAGATTTAAGGGTGGCAACTAGTAACGTATTAGCTGAGCATAGGGTTGTTAGATTTTTATATGGGCTAATAAGGGTAAAGAGTATGGGTGTATTTGTAGGATGATGCAGGATCTTATGGGTAATAGTGAGTTGGAGAAAAAACATAGGTTTGTGTTTTATTGCCAATCTTTCATCAATTCCCAAATAGTTATATACTCCTCCTGATTCAAGTTCCTTTATGTCATATTCCTGTCCTAGATTGATATTTTCTTGGTACTGGAGCTTTTCTGCATTATTGATTTTGCATTTATCAAGACAAAATATCATTCTTATGTCATCTGAGAAAGTTTTAACCACTTGCAGCTGTGCTTTCAATCCCTCATCTTATAAATCTCCTATATAGATTGCCTGATGATTTGTTGGTACTCTTTGATAACCCCCAAACATACCCAGAGGTAGTGTACCATATATACCTGAATAAGGTCTGTGACAATGTGAGGTACTAATGAACATTCACAAACTGCAGAAGCTTCGATGCACCAAAGCACAGAAAACAGATGTAAAAACACAAAATTTAATGCTCAAATATAGTTTTTTTAAAAAACAGTCACAACAGATCCAGTTAGTAGGGTACTTCGACACCCAACACAAAGTCACTGGATTTTAGTTTCTGTTTGGCTGCCTTGTAACCCAGGGTTGGAATTGTGTGCTTTTAACTTTTACGGTCAATACTACTTTTACTTGTTTGTGACTTCGTGTTGGGTGTCGAAGTACCCTACTAACTGGATCTGGAGTGACTGTTTTTTTAAAAAACTACATTTGAGCATTAAATTTTGTGTTTTTACATCCGTTTTCTGTGCTTTGGTGCATCGAAGCTTCTACAATGTGAGGTACTGCCAGCTATGCCAGGAAAAATAGGGCAGTGGGTGTGTAACATATGCCAGCACAACTAGTTGGACTTTAGTAAAGATGACTAAGTTATTTGAATATCAAATTCATTTGTACAGAAACTTGTGTTGAAAATGCATTTTGTAAAGCTGCTTGTGTTAAAAATGTATGAGAAGTGTGCCCTGCTGGGAAGAAAAGAAATGTACATGCATTATTGTAACTGTTTAAATGCATATATTGTAACAGAGGATACTGGCAGAGAAGAGGTTAATCTGAATCCACCTGACTTTGAGCAATAGTAAGAAAATTAAATTACTTGGCCTAGGTCATAAAAACGGTATCTCACAGTTTTGAATGAAGCTAGAGGCACAATGTCTGTAAGAAGCATGGTTTGTTAGTATCTGTAGGAGCAGAAGTTTGCAATTCTTTTGTGACTTCCAGAGGCTGCACCAGATGTGAGCAAAGTTCTTGTGTTTGTATTACTGACATATAGGTGATAAATCATGGCAGTTTTCAGCAATGGGGGGGGGTTGCATGGGAACCAGAAGTCAGATGACCAGATGTATGTGATGTCATTCTGTACAGAAATAGTGTTTTAATATTAGCCGAGACTGAAGTCTCAAAGCAGTCTGTTACCTGAAATCTGACATAGAAGGATCCCTCACCTACTTCATCTTGCCTTACTCTATTAGATAAGTAGGAACAATAATTCTGAGAATAATTAAGTATTGTTGTTCTGTAACTGTGTGAATCTTTCCAGCTGTGTTATTTTTAATATCTCCTGTAATTGAAACTCTGGTGTTTACTGCAAATAGATATTTCGTATTTTCATTTTTTTATTATTTCTTATTAAACATATTTAAACTTTTCACTATGGCTGGTTCTTTAGAAAATATTTTAACCTTTGAGAGTACTTATATCTATTGGTGACACTGTGGCCGCTCCTGAAAGCCTGACTGTTTGGTCAACATTACTATTTGTGTAAATATTAATTTCACTCAGTGTAATTGAGTACCCTTGAAAGAGCCTTGGGTAGCTGGCTTTGTAGTATCTGGTGGCAGGGATAACTATCTTATAGTCTGGGCAGAAGGGGGCACAGTGGGTAAACCTGTGCCAGCTTTTGTCAGGTGTGTGAGTATGTGCAAATCAAATCGCAAAGAGTGTGCGTGCGTCAGCTACTTGGAGCAGGGATATGAAGCACTGGTTTCACAGAGAGAAAGTGGTGGAGGATTTGGCTTGGACACTCAGCTGAATACTTAACTCTGCAGCTGTGCCAGTGGGGATGCTTACTAGGGACCTGGGGAGAGACAGATAGGGAAACCCAGACCCTGGGCTGGGTGTGATCCCTGTGTGCTCCTAAGGGAAATTGTGCATGATGCAGAGAGATCTGCATCTTTAAGTAATGAGTGTATCCATTTGTGTTCTAAGTGAATGTCCTTCTCCAGTGTCAGTGGTGAGGATTCAGGCTCTTTGACTACTGGCTCAGAGTGAGGACGTCACATATTGGTGAGCAGTGGTGTGGATATTAATTGAACTTCTGTAGCCTGTAGGCAGTAATCACTAAAGGTGAGTGTACTCTGAAGCAGCCACTAGGTAAACATTAGGAGTTTCATTTCACAACAGTTTTATTTATTTATTTAGTTAGTTATTTTTTGTTAGTTTAGTTTAGTCAGGGAAAGCAGGTAAAGATGTCAGCAGAGGATTATGGCAAGCTGATAAAGAGCCAGTTGGCCAAAGTGTATGAAGCCAAAGGACTGCTGCATGCCAGACTGACTAAAGAGGAAGTGATTTCAGCCTTAGTCACAGCTCAGACTAGCAACCAGGAGGATAACCAGTCTATTGATGGGAATCTGCAGCCCTGAAAAACAGGACAGTTCACCTTTTCCTCAGAGGACTTAAAATCTGTCTGGAGTTAAAGAAACTTGAGCTGGAGGCAAAACATTTGGAACTAGAATCAGCAGAGAGACTGTGGCATTTGAAGGCCAAAGAGAATGATAGACTGTGGCATTTGGAGGCCGAAGCAAAGGAGAACCAGTGTCAACATGAGGGGTTATGCTGACTGTTTGACAGGGTCATGGAGGTAATGAGGAAGGGAATAACCGAACCTCAAAAGCAGTAAAGGTCAGTACATTTCTTGCACAATTTACAGAGGGTGATAATTTTTGAAAGTTTTATTCATATCTTTGAAAGAGTATGTAAACAGTATAATGATGACCAAGTGCTCTGGGTATGGTTCCTGACCACTTACTCCATGGTAAAGCTGTAATTGATGTTTCATTGTTTAAACTATGGTAAAGTAAAGAAATGTTTACTTGAATGCTCATCTTGCCTTGCTATATTATGTAAGTAGGAACAGTAATTCTCTAGATCAGTCAGGAAAATATAGTGAGAATAGTTAAGTATTCTTTTTCTGTAACTGTGTGAATCTTTCCAGCTGTGTTATTTTTAACATTTCCTGTGGCTGAAACTCTGGTGTTTACTGTAAATAAATATTGTGTATTTTGATGTTCTTTTATTATTTATTATAAAATATATTTAAACTTTTCACTGAGGCTTGTCCTTTAGAAAATATATGAACCCTTGAGAGTACTTGTATCTATTGGTGACACTGTGGTAACTCCTGAAAGCCTGGCTGTTTGTTCAGCATTACCATTTGTATTAATATTGATTTCAGTCAGTATAATTGGGTACCCTTGCAAGAGCCTTACATAGCTGGCTTTGTAGTGTCTGGTGGCAGAGGTAACTACCTTATAGTCTGGGCATAACAGGGCACAGGTGGTAAACCTGTGCCAACCTTTCTCAGATGTGTGTGTGTGTGTGTGTGTGTGTGTGTGTGTGTGTGTGTGTGTGTGTGTGTGTGTGTGTGTGTGTGTGTGTGTGTATGTGTGAGTGCCTGTGTATGCAAATCAAATTTCAAAGAGTGTGTGTGTCAGCTACTTGGAGCAAGGAGATGAAGCACTGGTTTCACAGAGAGAGGGGTGAAGGACTTGGCTTGGACACTCGGATGAGGACTTATCTTTGCAGCTGTGCCAGTGAGGAGCCTTACTGATAATCTGGGGCGAGACAGAGAGAGAAACGCAGACCCCAGGCTGAGTGTGTTCCCTGTGTGCTCTTAAGGGGAAATTGTGCTTGATGCAGAAAGGTCTGCATCTAGAAATACTGAGTGCATTCATTTGTATTCCAAGGGAACGTCCCTCTCCATTGTCAGTGGTGAGATTCAGGCTCCTTGATTACTGGCCCAGAGTGGGGACATCACACGGTCTTCTATTAAATATCTATATGAAACATTATAGTTCAGATATTTTAATCTTTTAATCTTTTAATTTTACAAGAGAAAAGGTCTCAAAGCTACACATGTTTTGCTAGTAAGAAACAAGAAAGAGAAAAAAATACATAATATTTTCATATCACTTTCATTTAACCTGGCACTAGCCCTGGCTTCTAAACATCAAATTTGGACTCATTACATATTTCCATCTAATTACACTTAAATTGTTACAGTTCTGATGATTGCACTGTGATAGATGGTGCATTTCGAATACAATACTGGCACTGGAGGGTTTAAATTCCATAACTACTAATTAGTGTGCCATCTGCATAAATGTGGGACATTGGCCTTGGCCCCTGGGTTGACTACACACCCCCAAGGAGATAGGCTAACCACCACAGGGGTGATCTTTTGAGTCACCCCACTGATTCCAAAAAGGATGAAAAGAAAAAGAAAAGGGCACTGAAATCAAACTCAGTAACCAATTCACCAAATGTAAACAGTTCCTAATAGCACAAAGGAATATGCACTGCTGTCCTGAGTGTGGGAGTCTAACATCCACACCCAGATATAGACTACACACTAGTTTTTGGCCTCATACCCCAAGCTTCTTTCTCATTACTCCCTCTGTAAATCATAATGTCTTCCAGTACCCATGTGCACTTTATCCATGGCAACTTCCTTGCATACAAAATATTTTACCCCCCCCCCCAACACACACATAAATATTACTAATTCTTCACACTTTTCTTCATGTCAAGGTAGTACTGCCATTACTCTCTTTATGGCTAGGGATCAAATCATACCAGTTATATGCCACTTTTTATTTAACAAAATATAACATATGTAAAAGTAATATCTCTCTGGTATGTTCAAGTGCTTTGACTTCTGGATGAAGATACACCAGCTTGCCAATCTGCAATGCTAAATAATACCCTCCTTTCAGATGGTGAACAAAATGTGAATAAACAAACAAACAAGCAAATACATACCATCTACATGACCTTTAAATGGATTAATAAAACTTTACTTAAACAATAAATAAGTTATGACAGTGCTGATGCACATTACATATGTAGAGGTCAAGACAATGCACAGAGAATATAAAAATACTATTCAGTTGTACAGACAGAATATTTAAAGATGAAAATTAACACAGTTAGATAAACGTCTTAGCTGTCTCTTACTGAAAAAATACTGGACCTAACTATTTAAAATTAGGAAAATTATACATGATAGAATTATAAACAGCAAAAATCATAGCTATGATCACCAAGGTATCCAAAGCAAGACCAAGACTGTCTTTGTTTTCATCTTTCTCTCTCTATATATACACACATCTCTCTCTCTCTCTCTATATATATATATATATATATATATATATATATATATATATATATACACACGTACATACATACACACATCTCAGGTAATCATGTCTGTTCCTACAAATAAAAAAATACTAGCAACTAAACAGTTTTCTCCACATTGAAACCCCCCAAATGTGGTGGATCAGTTTCATGTGAACAATGGCTATTTATAACAGCCCTTTTCTATTCACAGAAATAACAGAGAATAAAAAAAAAAAAAAACAGGATTTTGTATGCATCTGTTAACTTTTTTATTAACTAATTGTTTGCATTTGTCATTTGCCTCTCTGAAGTGGAGCTTAACTGCATTCTTAAGACTCTTTGATTCTTAGCATAAGAGACGCAATAAGTTATATAACACACTTCACATGCAAACTTCATGCAATTCCCCTAACTGTTTTTCTGCAGTGTTTTACAGATAAAAGGTCACACATTTTCAAGCCACAGGAAAGACACATATTGCAGATTCAGTAGAACTTAAAAGCAGTTTACAAATATGCCAATAGTCTAAATTAAGAAAGAAAAAAATAACATCAACATTTTAAATTGAATTCCTCAACCCTGGCACTTGGGCACTTGCAGGCCTTGAGCACTCAACAGGAAACCTATTTACTTGCATACCTTAGTACAGCCACACCACAGGAAGTACCTCAGATTTGAGATAGTTTATCAGTGTTTAATTTTAGCTCCAGCATTTGCATATGTCATAAACATAACATGGACATCTTTTTTCATCTGGGAAATTGTCTACTAGTTGCCTTGTCCCTGGAACTGTTGCTGCATCACATCTTTGTGACCTTGGGAGTCACAGTAAGCTATAAGAAATCATCCCTCAACCGTACAACTTCAGGGAGCTTTCTAGATAGTCATAAACTCTGTCTAGGTTAATGTTTCTTCTTAAACAGAAAGAGTTGCAGACTCTGAATAAATTGACAGATTTCTCTTAGCTGCATGCCAGTACAGCAAGGCACATTGTAATTGCCCTTTGATACATAGCATGTTATCTTGTCTTGGTTCCTCATGCCAGACTCTGTGTCAGACGTTCCCAGCAGACTAACATAAATATAGGAAACAAACCATCCGGTTCCACAGAAACAATGATGTCTTTTTCTCAAGCTGTAAAGAAGATATTTATATAGTGGACTGATGCAAACAAGGAATTCCCATATTTCCTCTCACAATATCTTAGCAGTTCTTCAAACAACACTAGGTAGTCCTTCTAAACACTCATCTCTGTGAGACAGCTGTATTCAGCAAGAAAGGCCTCTAGACACCAGCGTGAAAGAAATGAAACCAGAGTAGAAAGTATTTACAGCTTTTCAGGACAACTTGTTTCTGAGTTGCTGTCAGGTTAGAACAGATAATACCACTGGAATGTGCCATCTCAATAAGTAAGAGCAACCAACATATTTATATCTTTGAAAAGATTTACTTTTGATTTGGGTCTCTGCCATTGAGAAGAATATACAGTTCTTAGTATTGCGTCTCCCAGGTCTGTAGCATAGAGCAACACAGTCCCTCAGTAGGCAAATAACTCTAGCTCATGATGAGTAATTGGATGTACTGTGAATTTGGTACATGATTTAATTAATGTTATATGTCATAGACAATAACTGAGATACTTGAATAATGGTGGGTAAGATGAAAAAGTAAAAGGAAAGACATATCAACTGTGAGATCCTACAGAGCAGTAAAACTAGATGTAAAATAAGGACATTAAAAAAATGATTTCAAGCAGGATGATGACAAAGTAAACAAGAGCAAAGACAAACTGTAATTAATGGAATTTTAGGTTAGTCTTGATGAGAAACATTGGAATACAGGCCAAGTGTTGGATTAATGAAGAAGGAGATGAAACAGAAACTGGGGGAATGGAATAAGTGCATCGAATTAAGAGGTGTATATGGAAAGAGAATGTTAAACATTAGACATAATTAGGTGTAACAGGAGAGATGATTAGCAGTAACAGAATAAAATGAAAGGTGACAGTTGTCAGGCAGCTATGAAAAGAAATTTAGGAAATGGAGTGGTTAGAGAAGTCATTAACAGAGTACATGACTAGGTTGGGTGTTTCACTGATTGCATATATGCAACCAGTGAAAGGCTTAGTTAAAGAAAACTGTAAAAAGGTAAGAGTTGTAAATGGAATTACATCAGTTGTGGTGATTCATTATATGCATACAGGTATCATGAAAACAGATCATAAAATGCTAATATGGTACTATATTTTAGACTGAATAATGTGGATTGTAAAACTCTGTTATAGTACTTTATTTTGGACTGAGTAATGTGGTATTTATTTATTTCATTTAATTTCATTTTTGTTCACTTGATAAGTCCCACTAGGTTTGTTGGTTGCTTTGAAAGGCTACCTAAACTAATAATTATAGTCACTGGTGGTCATTTGGCCTGGGTGCAAATGAAATTCATCTATTCTTCTTACTGAGGTTGCTACTTAGTGCCCCAGTTATGGAAACAGTGTCAGTTATTTGACATATAGAATTTTAGGGTATGGAACTTATGACTGGACAGCCATATAATGAGGCTTTGTTTAAATTGGATACATTGCCAGACCACCAAGGAAGAAATTTTAGAAAGCCATAGTGAAACATAATGGAGGACCTGAGAACTGAATTTTCAGAGACAGAGATGCAGCATGAAAAGGACAGGCTAAAAGATGTGGAGGAATACTATTAAGTTAAATTGTGTAGATGTAATCACAAGACAGCACACTGGGAATAGTTTATCCTTAGAGCCTACAGCGATAAGTGTAAACAGGATATCAGTGGAGGAGGTGAAGTAGGCCAGTCAAAGGCAGACTTATGCAACAGTTATGCATTCACCTGTTTCAAACACCTGGGGCATGCAGCATTTCTGTCAGGTATGTGTATCTTTTAATTTCATACAACATTGTAGTGCCTTTAGGTATTCAGATAAAAGGCATTTGAGCACGTATTCATGATAGAATGGAAAGCATTTTGATATAAGCTTTAAAACTGAAATGTTTTTGGACAATCAGTTCATAGAGTTTAAAACTTGGTGAAGTTCACAGAAATATTGTGAACTCCTACATGTATTATTAAATTCCAAAAGGCAGTTTAGACTGTGTTTTTAGGGTTTTTAGGCATGACAAAATACTGAAACATGACATTTTGAGAAAAATCAAAAACATTGTGATGTAGTAATAGTAGCAGTTCCATGGATAAATCTAAACTTTGGACTGCAGGACTGAAAAATATACATTGCTTTCACTGTTGCTAGTTATATGTATAATGATCTTATCTATTGAAAATGATTGCTCAGTGATGAATTATACACAGCAAGTAAAGTCATGATTTTTTTTTGGAAACAGTGGAAAGACACCTTAGTGCACAATGCCTAAAAGCATCATGTTTGTAAACACATTAGGTATGCAGTGGTGAAATGTGTTGGAGTTGACAGTAGGAATGGATCACAATGGCACTTTTGGCTTGACAGCCAAGTGAAAAGATTGTACAAAATTATGAGAAATAAGCAGTCAAAACTATGAGACTATTGGTGTAAAAAGTGAATAAACTGCACTAAGTAATCCAGAAAAGAGGGTCTGTCAGATAATCAACTTTTCAGAAACAAAAAAAAATATTGAAGAGACCATATGATCAAGTTTCCAAAAACAAACATTAAAAAAAAAACCCCACAAAAATCTACTTTTTTGTACATTTTTGCAGAGGGGCAAGCCCCGCACCCCCTGCAAATTATATATACTAATTCCCAGATTGCACTACAGTGAGGAAAAGGGTAAATTTCCCAACTCTCGTTGTACCACAATCTCCATTCAAAAGCTTTGAGTTTTCAAAAACTCAGTCATATGATCCCGACCATATGGAGTTTGAGTTTTTGAAAACTCGAACAACTGATATGGCTCCAAAGCAGGATATATACCAAAATTCTAAATTTAGAAGTTATTAAAACAAGAAGGAAAATAAACATAGTCCCTCAGAAAGGATTGTGGCAAGGTTGGATTATAATAAATATTTTGGATTGCAGGATGTGCTATGTTAAGAACTTGATGAAGACGCAGAAGAAGATACAAAGACAGATCAGAGAATGTGTTCCATAGCTGTTAAGATGAGTCATATGAAAATGAAAAAAGAACAAAGAAATTGAAAGAGTAGAGACACAAATTTAGTATGAAACAATGGATGTTGTTACTTCTAAATTTTAATAGTCATAATGCACATTACAATAAATAGAATGTGTTGAAGTGGTTCAAAAAGACTGTAGGGGGTTTATTTGCTTATGAGACACAAGACTACAGGCAGAATTGCAGTAGACAGCGGTACAAAGATTATGGAGAGCATTGTAGGTGGTCTGTTGGGGGGGAAAGAAAAATGCTCAGAAGTGGAAATGTTAATAACAGCAAATTCCAGATTATAGTTAAAATGTATGGTCATTGAACCAGGACAACCCCATACTTGAAAAAAAAGTGTTTCTGAATTTGTATTACACACTGCCCCAATACTGAAGAATTGGTAGTCTTTGAATTAGGTAGGCCTTTTTTACAAGTACACAGGGGTTTAATGTACATAGGGGATTTAAACTGTGAGCTGTGCAAGGCAGAAAGAAAGAGTCATAACAAAGTAATATATAAATGGAATTTGTGGAGTTCTTGGGTCTGATGAATGTAATGGTGAAGAATCCTACATGTAGGCGGATAATACTAAACTCTGCTATATCTTTCATAGCAGAATTTGGATCCCACTGAGACAGGTAGGGTAAACAGAATTCTTGGCCTATTTAGGTGAAAACGTTAGGTTAATGGAGTTAAAGATGATTAATAAAGCAGGTCCTGGGACATTATGTGAGACGAGAATAAGAAATAACAGCTCCCTACTGTATTTGAGGTATTTGTAATTGTGAGTCCAAGAATACTAAAAAAAAACAGTGATACTAAAGGAGAACAGAGTATGTCAATAATTGTTGTTCACCTTTAAAGTTATTTTTATTTTCTTTGCAGAAGGAAACTAACCTGTTTCTCCCCAATGTGGGGGCAAACCACCCACACTCCCTCTACTTATGTATACTAAATCCAATATCTGAGACTGCAGTATCAGACTTAATACACGTAACTCCCCAGTTTTTGCACATTCAGACTTATCATTCCGAAACTTATACTTACAAGTCTCAGAACTGAAAAGTGTTATATGAAAAAATACGTACAGCTTTGTTTGGTACAGCATGATGAAGTAAGATTATTTCATGAGACTTGAATGGAATGCTGGGGTGTTTAAAAGATAATTTTAAGTGGGAATATAGGAGATAATTTGAAGACTTGAACCTAAAACATAAAAAAGCATAATGAAAACTTAGGGAGTGCATGCAGCTTTGCAGAAGGGGTTAAAGGTAAACAATAATTACAATGCATCACAATAAGTAAAGTGAACAGTGAATAGGTTTATGGCCAGTTGCCAACATCTAGTATCACAAATACTTCTCCCTGATTCTGCTACCTAATGACAGAGCACAGGTTACTTTACTGAGGTCATGGCCTTGGGTCTTCTTTATGCCATACCCCTCCTCTGTTAATGAAGTTTATTCACAAAGCAAAACTTTCTGCAAAAAGGTAATTTTGGTAGCATGATTTTGATGAAGATTTGCCAAGCTACAGAACGTTTTTTCCTAGATAGTCCCCTTCAGCTGTCTCCACATTGAAGGCCTTAAACTTGCCTGCCCAGAAAAAAAATATCCAGATCTTTATACACTCCAAACTGATGGCCTAGTTACCTCAGTTTCATTAATAACCAGATTGGTAGTTTGGTAGTGTTTTCTAATAAGGCAACTTGAATCCTTTCACCTTTGCAGAGTCTACTAACCCTCAAATTTTACAAAAAGAAATGGATGACTTTTTTGTACAGGCCCATTTAGCTTCAGTTCCCCAAGTGTCAAGGCATGGTTTGGAATGCCTTATGCAGGCCTTGTTATTTTTCTATCAACATTCACTAATTTGGCATTTACAGCCTTCACCTTTCATACTGATCAGAGTTCCAAGTTGTTGGTTTTATTTAAAGTGTTCAAGGTAATTCAAAGAGGTACTTATCTTATCAGGCCTGCTCTTAGAGATCCAACACACCAAGGTAGATATACTTCCTGCTAAAGAAACTTACTCTTCCTGAGGTGAGACAGCTGCTTCAGCAAAGGTGACTTTCTGGAATATCTTTCTTGAGCAATTATTTTGTCAAAAGAAGTTTTAAGTTGTGCGGTGTTTCTGTTAAACCTCTGTATCTTACCTTTTACAAAGAGAGTTTTTTCTTAGTAAATAAAAATAAATAACCTTTCATTCAGCCCTGGAGTAGCCATTAAAACGAATCTCAGTCAGGCATTTCTTTTGTCTATATTCTTTGTTCAGTAGGCTAGTTAGGTATCTTCTTCGTTGCATTGTTATAGATGTCCAGTTCTTTTATTATGGTGACAAAACACAGTCCAAATGAAAGAAAGTCCAACTTTATATATTTTGGTAAGAGACAGAAAAGCAAAAAAATCATTAAATAGTGTCAATTTAGATGGCTTCTGAACTGCATTTATTTGTCATGCATAATATAGAAAATTATATGTTATAGTCTACCCCAAAAAGTGCAACTCTACTAGATTTTCCAATACATCTTCTGTCTTTAAAATGTAACTTTAGATGACATTTGTATAGCAACTTGCCATCTCTGAGTAAATTTCCAAAGCACTACTAGCTGAATATCACTTCCAGCTCTAGGTTTTCCTTTGATATCACAGTGAATAAGGCTATGTTCCTTTAAGGTAGCTGTCCAGGAATGTAAGAATGTAAGCATGGGACTCTGTCCAAGCAGGTTTTGCAGCTGGAGACCTGTGATATCAGATATGGCTTTTATGGGTCTTTGTTATAATGCTAGATACATGAGTAGAAGTGCCAGTTCAGAAACCAACACTCCCTCCATCTCCTTGACTTGTGCTGTAGTAGTTTCTTTGTATTACAGCTTTCACTTAGACAAGAACTGGAGACAGGAAGGATCATTGCATTATGTGGCATGGTAATACCAGGTAAGCAATCACGGGGCCATTAAAATGTCTAGCCATATGCACCTTTAAGTAGAAATACTTAAAAGTTCATGCCTACTTTTTAAACATTCAATAGTTCTTAGCTACCAAACTTGAACAGGGCTGCACATGTCAATACTGTTGTAAATGTGTTGCTACCCATTGAATCATCAAGACTAACCTTAAAAGTTGTAAAAGTAGTACTTTGTTTGACTTATAATATTAATGTATTCCATAGGCTGGCAATATGTTAAAGACCGGTCTCTTCAGAAAGTCTTATTTATTTCTGGTGTCAGTTTTGATCTCCTGTGTAGGTTTTTGTACAGCCACTGGTTTTGCAAAGAAAGAGAATGTCAAATAAGATTTCTTTTATGACTCAAAAAGAAAGGTACACATCATCTCATAGCATCCCGTAGGCTACGGAGTATAATGAGAGTTCTGCTAATCTATTGGGATAGTTGATTTAAGGCCTTGATTTTCTTGGTAAGGTATTTTGGGGTCTTTCTAGCTGAGCAATATGCTTCAATTTATACATATATATATATATATATATATATATATATATATATATATATATATATATATATACAAAAGGGTGCATTGTATTCAGTGATGGGTCTGATAAGGGAAGAGTACAGTGGTAGGTTGACTTCTCTGATTCTTGTAGACATTCCTGTAGGAATTAACAAGGCCACATAAAATAATTCCCTGACTATGGTGGAACATGATGATCGAATGAGAGGGAATTGTCCACAAAAGTTCCCAGGTGTCTTATGACTGTGTCTGTCTGAAGACTAGTATAATTTAAAACATACAAGGTGGGAGCAGCTTTTATAATGAATGCTAGTATGCTGCATTTTTTTGTATTTAACTTCAGACAGTTTTCAGTACACCAGGTAAGTGCATATTCCAGCCATTACTTGAGCTATTTAGTATCAGTGGGTGAGAGTATCATAGTGCCCAGTTTACAGTCATCAACAAACTTGGTCAATCACACTTTTGGGATATTAGACTGGATGTCTGCAAAATAAATGCCAAACAGGAGAGTTCCCAACACTGATCCACTTGGTACCCCACTAGTTACAATTTTAACTTAGAGAGGTACCAGAAAATTTCACAGATTGGAATCTGTTGAATAGCCAGTTTGCAAACCAGTGGATAACATAGGGGTTTACATTAAATTGTCCATTTAACAGTATTAACATGAGGGATTTGTCAAAAGCCTTGGCCAGACCAAGATAAGGATGGGGGGAATGAAGTTAGCAACCTAGGAAAGTTTTATGCAGACATCCCTCCTAACACAAGTAATCTAAATCCTAGTATTTCAAGCAGTCAGATCTCTACTCACCTATGTAGTGTCACGGTAAGTAGCAAACAAAAAACATTTCTTGCAGCTGAAAGACATTCAAGAATCAGATTCAGATATGGAATTAGAGGTAGAAGTTGAAGAAGAAAGGAGAAATAAAACATCTGTCACAACTAGAGTAAGCAGAAAGAATAGGAACGACTGGAAAATAACTGTAGAAGCACACATAAAAAATAAAAAAAAATAACTGGAGCTCTCCTTTTGTTCCATTCAGTCATTCTATAATGATATACACTTCCTTAGTTTTTAATATGCAATTGTGGAATTGATGATGGTTTTGTACATGGACTGGCAGGAAGAAGTAGAGAGGGTATTACTTACCATAGCTGAATACAGACTGACAAACAGAAATTGCCTGATAAAATAAAGTCATACTTACAACTACACGAGTATATAGCTGGTGGGAGGTTTTAATTGTGGGGAGGGTAACAAAAAAAGGAAAATGATGATATAAGCTATTCAATTAGGAAAAGAGTTAACTGAGTCCTTAAATTTGAAAATTGGGGATGAGGAACATATCCCATATATTAGAGGGAAAATAGGAAGCGTAAAAGATTATAGTTTTTATCTTATTTTATTTCATTTTTCGTGGTAAAGGAAGTAAGAAAGTAAAGATTTTTTTATCTATAATGCCTTCAGGAAATTTGTGTGTGTGAAGAGTGAAATCTGACCACATGTTAAGGCAGGTGGAAACACAAACATTAAGGGAGCTGTGGAAAAAAATATGCAGGAGGTTATGAATTTATTGCTCTTGGATGAGCTAGTAGAGAGGTATGGAAGAAAAAATTTGAAAAGAGTAAGTTCTTAGCTGTTTTAGGGCTTGGAAAGAAAAAGAGTTGGAAACCACAAAGAAGTGGTAGGAAACATACTTCTCAATTATTCAAAATTCTGTAGAATTCCCCTAATTCTGACTCATATTTTTGCCCTGCCCCTCATACTTTTTGATTTTCAGGTAAATCACTGAGTATTAGAAATAGTTAATAATGCTTGGCATGAATGTTTCACACTTTTTTTGCTCAAAAACGCATGTTGATATAAAACTTGCTGTTATAATAACCTTTTAAGAGAATTTGAGTTGTATATATGTAATTGTCCTAGATTTTTGGTCCTATTGTTTTTTTTTTTTTTTTTTTTTTTTGCTCTGTCTACACTTTTTGAGCAAAGAAGTTAACGGGCATAATAGAAACATTCTGTATGGCAACAGAGGTAAAACAGAGATAAGATTTTTGAAAGCAAACATTTAATGAACAAAAGTTGAGAAAACTGTACCACTGTGAATAAAAAGGATTCTCTTTTTTCTGGGCAAGAATTTCAGAGATGCAAATGTGAAAAATATTGGATTAGGCTCTTACTTATTCTTGGAGATGCAAGGAAGGGATGGAGGAATAAAGGGGAAGAGGGTTTGTGAGAAAGGCATTGGATGAAAATAGGTAAGAATTAGAGAAGTATATTACTAAAGAAGAAGAAGGGATGTTGAAAATAATAATTAATGAAAGCTCACCAGGAAGGGATGTGATTAGTATAAGATTTACAAGAGTCTGGAACCTCAGTAGCACTTGTGCCTGTTTATTGAAATCTTGAAGAAATGGTACAAGGAAGGGACAAAAGACGGATACATGTATGAGGAATTAGTTAAAGTTAGCTGTAAAAAAGGGGAGATGATGGACACAAAAAACTGGAGATCATTAATTGTAGTTAACACTGACTATAAAATCCAGGTTAAAGTGGTACATACTGTATTTATTTATTTGTCATTCGTTAACCAGCTTAGTCCAACTGAGCCAAAGGCCCATTTTCAGTAGAGACCCAAGGAGAAAACCTCCAAAATATGCAAAAAATTGCATAAGTTCAAGACTGTACAAATTAAAAAATGCATAAATTTAAGATTGTACAAATGAATAATTAACAGTTACAGAGAAATTTATATAAGATAAAATGGCAAGTTATAAAGAACAGAGATAGACTTGAGTAAGTAACAGAAGATGAAATACCTATGTAAGTGTAGAGCAAACAAGTTAATATCCACATTGGCATTATACTACAAGAGAAAATCTAGATAGGCAACATAGCACAGAAGTGTTGCTATTTACATAAAATATATGTACAATGAAGCAGCTGATAGTTCAATGGTACATATTTGATTAGATATGAGTGTGTGTTGGTGGCCTGAAGATAGTGGCATATATATAAGGTGAGTGTTAGAAAGCTTGAGCAGGTTTGTAGAAAAGTATAGGTATATGAATAGGGAGGACTTTTTAGGGGTAACAATTCTCTGAATTCTTTTGATAATATAGATCACAGGAATATCAAGATGATACTGGAACACTATTCTTTAGGTATCATATTTCAGAAATGATTTCAAGGCATTTATGAATTATCTTAGATGGTCGCAATACTACAGATGTTTTAGAACAGCATGTAAGCCTAAAAGGGAACTAAGAAATGATAACCCCTGAGTCCAGAACTTTTTGGAATTTACAAGAATAAAGTAGAACATTAAGTGGATAACAACTGATGCAGTTGGAAAGATAAGGTAGGTGAAGTTTCATAATCCTCATTTGCTCTTTCATACTTGGATGCCATTGAATTAGTGCTAAAATCAAAGGAGAATATGGGATTTGCCATATAATATTAGGAAAAAGTTGTGTGGTTTTGAACATTGGTATCTGTGAAGAAAAACAGTAAGGGTTTATATAAGAAATAGAAGGTAGGGGAAGCTGGGTTAAAAGAAGAGTCTTCATCTGATAAGAGTAGAATATGGATTGAAAGAAGAAGGAGAAAATAAACAGTAGCAGAAGGCAGCACGAACAACAAAATAAATCAAGTCTGAGGGAGGTATACTTTGCTTATAAGGAAAACATTTAACAACAGTTTTGATGAGAGCAGTGCATTATATATCCAGGAGCATCTCTAATATCAGAAGGGTTAGAGTTGCAATTAATAGGAAACCCCATAAATGAGGGACACTGTATACTAGGGACTGAAAGGAAGGCCTTAATATATCCCATTAACAGTAACTTTTCATTACTGAAGGTAAGGGTTTGATGGGGAGAATTTTAGAAAGTAAGTAAAAAAGCATTGTAGGACAAGTGAAGACAATGAAATCATTAGTTATGTGCAGGCTTAGGAAAAGTGTGACCATGGTGGTTTTTAAGGATGAGGACATTAAAATGAACATGCAAAGCTAAAAACAACAGGAAAGCATTGTATAACAATCTAGGATATTTTAAAGATTGTAAGACATGCATGGAATATATATTCAGGGGTATATATAAGAAATGATACATATTGTAAGCAAAACATGACCAAATTCTCAGATTTCATAAGGTGATTGACACAAAACACTGCAGTAATGGAGCAGATAAAATATTAATGTTTGTTAGAAAGTGAACATTAGATAATGAGATTTATAGGGATAGAAGCATATTCACAGCTCATACTTTCAAAGTACAAAAAGGACTGAGACATTTGGGGATGCTGATAGAAACAGAAATACAAAATAGAATTTCTGAGTTTGGTCTCAGGATATTTTTGTTTTAGTGAAATATCAGCAGGGTGAGAGAAACTGAATGTGCAAAAGGAGAACAATTGTATACAGTTTTATGGAAGACTTGCACAGGCATATGTGCAGATGCAGAGTTTCATAAAAAAGAATAATATAATAAAGCAAAGAAATTAAAAATGTTTGAAAGCATGATAATAAATTAGAGAAAATGTATATGAGAAGCAATAAAAATGGGGGCATAGAAGAGTTGAGGTTTTGTTTGTTTTTTTCTGTCTGTAGTATATATTATTTGATATTAAACATGCCTTTCTTTTCTTTTTGTTGCTTTTCCCCCTTTATTATCAAAAATGCCATAGATGTAACACTTTTTATTTCTTTAAAACAGCTCTGTTCAGGCCTGGAACTCTATAAACAGAGATGACAGAGAAACCCAATTTAGACAACAGAATCCACAGACAAAAGACAAAGAAAACATGCATCAGAGATATCTGATTTTTTTAGATAAAATATTGCAATTTACAAAACATCTAGGACAATATAAACTTGACATGATAATCAAAGTACACCAAGGAAATGTACTTATTTCAGTTCTAATTAGAAAAAAAATCATATTCTTGACAGTCACCCCACATTTAATCAATTTGTATTTGGTCAACTTTTTTGTGACCTGATGTTGGCTATAAAAGCTATGGGCAAGTGAGGGTGAAGCTGTTGCAAAATTCTTTAACCTTAGATGACTGAATATGATGAAGAAAGTGACACAATCTTGTTAGTTAAACCATAGCTTAAAACATTTTTGAGCAATCAAAAAGGAGTGTGAAGAATTAATTATCAACCAAGACAAAACAGAAACTGGAATACACTTAAGCAATTAACTATCAAACAGCAACATTGGTGTTGATATTGCTGTAAAGAGTTATAAATGATTGAAATCCACGAGATTATACAAAAGTGTTTTCAGAAGAGACTCACAAAACTGGCTTGCACGCTCCCAATTAAATTCATTAACTGACAAAGGGATCTTGGTATAATAATTCAAAGTTATCTGACTTCTAGATCTAAAACATGCATAGTAACATGATACAGAAATAAGCTAAGACATCCAGGCCAGACAAAAGTTGAATATGTACTACGTGAGTGGTTAATGCAACTGCAACTTCTTTTGGCATTAGTCAACTTGTGTAAAAGGAAGGGGGTACTGCTATGTATGATAAAAAAATCATTAATTTGCACTTGATGTGCCATAGCATGACAGATGAAGCTGTAGATTTTCAAATGACTGACACCTCAGGTGTTTAATCTGATTAAAGGCAACATAGAAAAACACATAGCAGAAACTGTGGTGGTACTTTCAAAAGTCTCATTCACTTCTGCATCACTATCTCCTGTTCCAAATGACTGGTATATTCAGCATAATAAAATACCAGATATAAATCAAAGTAAAGGTGCATCAAATTCTATGTTTAATGCAATGACAGCAACAAGAACAAAAGGTGAGGGAACAACACCTACAAATTATCACATTTGTAGTACCACCAATAAAAATGTTAGTATTTCTGGTGGACAGAGGAGTCATATTATTTCACCGTGACATGCATATGGAGTTCCATTATTTACATAGTATTAAAATGTTACAGCAGAAATATGCAGTCCAGCCTCCAAACACAGCAAGCAGTATGGTGTTATCTAATTCAAAAACACTTGCACTAGCAGCAGTTAAAAATGTACCAGTACAAATGACCACAATGTCACACTTTCAGCAGCAATAAATGTAGCAACCCCCTTAATACTGTGGTACTTCCATTAAATCCACAGCAAACAGCTGCTGGAATGTAATGGCCACTCATTATGTTAATGTATGGTGTAGGGGATTCATTCAAAGATGCCCAAATGATTTTGGAGAAAAAAGACTGAAGGGCTATAGCCCTTTAATCAGTAACTCAACATTTAAAAATGCTTTAAATGTTATATAAAAACAAAAAAAAAACAAGAAATCAAATGAAAAATGTCAAAAGAGTGGGGTAAAGCTATTTTTTTCTGATGATAACATAAGACTCAAAGTTTACTATTACAGCCCTAGGTACTGCAACCAATGGGGAAAAATCATTTCATTGATACTGCAGTAGACATTACAGAATTAAAAGATGTGAATAGCTCACATATTAAAAAAGCAAACTGAAATTGCATAGGTATAAAGTGGATGAATAAAAATAAGAGATGCTAAGGCAAATGTGACTTAGACTACAGTTACATTTTACCACATATTACTGCTTATGAAAAGCTACAATGATAATTGCTGGTATAACTTTACTAAAAGGCAAAAGGTGGCATTAGATTTTATAGACATTAACACTCAAGGAAGGCAGTCACATTTTGCCCAAGCATTATAGAAAATCCTTCACGGGATATGGAAATGGATGAAAGCAAAAAAAAAAAAACTAAAGCAGAAGAACAGATTATTATGAGTTTGGATAAGGTCCCACAGTTTATTGAAAAAATCAGATTAGATATTTGATATGTCGTTGAAGTAATGGTACTGTAGAAATAGAGGGGAGCTTGCCCATTGTCCAAAAATAATATATGTTATCTGCTAAAAACAGAGGTCTCAGAGAAAATACTTGAGATATCCTCATTAAAACATGAATCATCCAGTAACAGCTGTGTTGTAATTCACCTGACACGCTACTAAACTCAGATAGTCCTTGGGAGTCTAAAAGCAGATTCTCATGCTAAATATACATACACTTAAGCAGAGTCTTGTCAGTATGTAACAAGTGTAGAAAACCATACTCAAACAGGAGATAAATGACTCTGCAAATTATTAGGTTAATGGATTATAGAGAATGCATTTATGAGAAGAGCTACAATATAAACATTATTTCATTCCATCTTTGATTACCTTCTTAATTTACTTTTGAGTACTGGGAGAGATGCAGCCTATCCTGCCCCATAGGTGATCAAAGGAAGACAAACTAATCTTTAATATGATCCCAGTATTTGAAGTGCAGTCTCACACACACACACACACACACACACACACACACACACACACACACACACACACACACACACATACACTGTCTCACACGTGACACACACACCTGTGGACAATTTAGTTTATCACGAATTTAACTACAGCATAACTTTGTGATGTGTTTGAAACCAGAGCCCTCAGCAAAAGCCCACATGGACAACGGGAGGACAGGTTGACTCCACAAAGAAGACACTCCAGCCAAGAACTGAATTAGAGAACTAATAACTGTGAAGCCGCACTGCTAGCTATTGTACTTGCATGCCACTGTACAAGAAATTCTATATAATATGTGTTTACAGAACAATTACAAGCTATGGAAAATATGCCTACAATAGTTTCATAAGAAATGCTTAAGGTACTTCTTTCAGCTTTTCCCAGTTAGGAATCATCACCGCAGATCATCTGTCTGCTCATGATTGGCAGTGGAGTTTTACAGTGTCAAGTTGCCAGCCCGGAACCCAACCTTCCACAGAAGGTACACACACACACACCAATTTAGAGTGTCCAGTCCACCTATATCATGTCTTTGGGAGGAAACCAGAGCACCCGGAGAAATCCCACGTGACCACAGGGAGGACATGCAGACTCCACACAGAAGGCACCCCAGCTGAGGATCGAACCAGAGAGCCTCTTGCTGTGAGGTGGCAATGCTAACTGCTGCACCACCGCTGCCACCCTAAGCAATGCTTAAGGTACTAGCATCAAATATTCAGGATTCCAAAGTTGTCACTTCTGAAGGAGATCCTCCTACGTCTGTTAATTTCTAAAGGACAAATGCATGAGATGTGAAGAAAATGGAAGTGAAATGAGTAGGAAAATAGATGTGTAAACAATAAATGTGTTGTTGCAAATGAGACTGGTAAAAAAGGGAATCCATTCATATAGGGAAGATCAAGGTTATTCCTACAATTAGAAGAAGGGGAACTACATGAAAAGAGACATAGAGGAGCTCTCAGATTATGTAGCCCAGGCTGGTATGACCCTGACCCTGAGCAGTATCCTACCCTCACCAAGAATGATGCCACAATACAGAGACATAATGATCAGCTTTAATAATTGGCTTAATTACTGGTGTCATTCTAAGGGGATCCAATGTCTGTCTGCCTGGGATGACATGCTTGACAAGCCACGCTGCTTCGCAAGGGACGGCTTGCACCTGTCACCCCTGGGCTTCCGGATATTGGCAAAGGCTCTTGCCACCCCCATAGTGCCTTTTTTAGGCAAGGCTCAAATGATAAACCTACCCCTAGAAAACAAAATGGAGAAAAACTAAGGGTAATACTGCTCAATGCCAGAAGTCTAAACCTCAAGATGCACCTCGAAGCCCTCCTCAGTATGGAGAACATCAATGTTTGTGCTGTGACTGAAACCTGGTTCAAGGCTCCTGAGAGCACCCCAGCACTATCAGGTTATACCTCATATCATGCGTTCCGCCCCAAAATCCGGACGAACCACAAAAGGAGGGGAGTATCCATATTCATAAAGGATACCCACACCTCCAGGTTAGTGGCAACGCATCGAAGCATCGGAGACCATCCAGGTGCAATTAACCATAGGTAAAACTGCCCTACAGTTTGTAACATGCTACAGACCACCTTCTCAAACTCAGGAAACCCACACAGCCTTCCTGAAGACACTGGAGAGTATAAATGTCTCTCCAAACACCATCATATTGGGTGACTTCAACTACCCAAACATAGACTGGGAACATTACTCAAGCCCCAACACCCTAGCCCAAAGGTTCCTTGAGTTCATAAACTCAAATGCTATGGAACAACTAGTCACCATTCCCACAAGAGGAGAAAATATACTAGACCTGATCATCACAAACATGGGGACAAAATGCTCCACACCGAAGTATATCCCTCATTGGTGAGATCAGACCATAAATTAATCTCACTGGAGATCCACATCCCGCCCACCCCCAGCAAAAAGACCACAGTGAAGAACTTCTCAAAAGCAAACTTCACACTTCTTAAGACTGGAGTGGTATCCTCCAAGGCCCCCGAGCCAGTGGAAACCACAACCCACGCTGCTGAAACCCTAACAAATGCCTTCTACGAGCACCTCCAGGAATGTATGGATCAAGCAATCCCTAATAAAATCAAGACCCTTTCCACCAAAGGCAGGCGCCCGGTCTGGTGGACTCCAGCCATAAACAAACTCTACAACAAGAGGAGAAAGCTACTACATGACAGAGCAAAATCCTTAAATGGGAAGGCATCTCTGATCAATACTAGCAAAAAACTACGATCACTCATAAAATCATCCAAGGCCAACTTTGAGAGAAAAATCACTAATGACACAAAAGACAATCATAAAGCCTTCTTTAGCTATGTTAGAAACCTGGGTGGAAACTCCCAGATATGCTCAGAATTAGTCCAAAATGATAAAAAAATCACTGAACCCACAAACATTGCCAACATACTGGCAGACAGGTTCAGTGCAAATTTCTTCCCTCCCTCCCCTCCAAAAGGAGAAATATCTATCCCACCAGAGTCTAGCCTCCCAAACATCTCAGATGCCCAGGTGAGAGCTGCTCTCTCTAAAGCAAAAAACACAGCATCAATGGGACCGGACGGTGTCCCCGGATGTGTGCTACATGAACTCAATGAGGAACTAAACCCACACATAAGGCTGCTGTTTATTCTTAGCCTTACTACAGGATACGTACCCAAAGAATGGCGTACGGCAACTGTGGTCCCACTCCACAAAGGCGGTGCTTCTACGGACCCTGGAAATTACCCCATAAGCTTGGCGAGCCTTGTCTGCAAAGCTATGGAGAGGATCATAATGGAACTCATAAATAAAGACATTGGGGACCTACAGATACTGGATCCTACCCAATTTGGCTTTGTCAAGGGCAGATCCTGCCTCTTGAACTTGGTCGACTTTTTCGAAACAGTCACTAAGGCCATTGATGAGGGTAAGGCAGTTCACACAGCCTACCTTGACCTAGCAAAAGCTCGACACAATACCCCACTCGGACATCATAGAAAAGCTCACCAGCTTAGATGTAAACCCATATGTCACAAGATGGGTTGCAAACTGGCTCAAGGACAGAACACACAGGGTTAGAGTTGCTGGTGCCATGTCAGACTCTAAGCCGGTCACGGTGCCCCACAGGGCTCAGTCCTGGGCCCCTCTTGTTCGGCATTAATTTTTCTGAAGTGCAGACATACATGGGGAGATTGTGGTTGACAAAATTTGCAGATGACTGCAAACTGGGCACCATAATTGACACTCCATCAGACACAGACATCCTCCAGAAAGGTCTCATAGAAATGGATAACTGGTGCCAGAGCCATGGCCTTAAGCTAAATGCCAAAAAATGTATAGTCATACCCTTTGGGAAAAACAAGGTAACCCCTAATTACCACATAGGTGGTAATCCATTAAACACGGAAGAAGTTATCAGGGACCTGGGGACCCAAGTTGACAGTAACCTCTCTTTTAACACTCACATTGCCAAAGTGGTTAGGAAGACCTTCTACATTGCCCACCTGATCATGAAGGGATTCACATCCAGATCAAGAGAGGTCATTGTACCCCTGTACTCTTCACTTATCAGACCAATGATTGAGTACAACGCCCCATTCGGAATGTACCTTACTCGACACCTGCAGCAGTTGGAAAGACCCCAAAAGTTCCTCACCAAAAGGATAAATGGGCTCAAACATATGTCATACGATGCCCGACTGAAGAAACTCCAGCTCTATTCAGTCGCATACCGTCTGCTCAGAGGTGATCTGTGCCTGACATACAAGGCCATGTCCAACCCGGAATTAATGGACATGCTCCACCTCAAAAATCCAAATCCACCAGAGCCACGAGAGCAAGAGACTTAAACCTCAACACGGATATAAATAGGACGTGCTGGAGGGACAGATTCATCACCCAGAGACTCCCTACACTATGGAACAGAATCCCAGTCCATGTGAGGCAGAGCCCCTCACTGACTCTGTTCAAGAGAAATCTTGACGAGTGGATGGGAGATCGTAGGTTTACCCTGGGAATCATCTCTGTATCACTGCTGGACAGAGGCACAGCAAATTAATGGGTATAGTATTCTCATCCTAAGGGGTGGTGAAAGCCACACACACTCTGGCTAGGCTTATAAATGCCCTAGGGCAGATAGCCTAGTATGAACCTATGAACCTATGAAACAGGTGAATTAATGAGATTTCTACAGACAAGTCAGCTTAGACATAAATCTTATCCCTAAATTTTCAGACTTAATGAAACCCCATGCAAGAAACTCACAGTGAGGTTAGCCATGACAGTAATTAGGGGTAAATGCTGAGTTATTTCACAATATAATGGCAGAGATTGAAAACACTGCTAATTGTTTTCTCCACAACCTGGTGATATTTTCTCTCCAGAGTCTATGCATGCAGAATATATAATGGCAGTAATTCTGATTGAAAAAAATCATAGTTTAACACAGCATATAGGAGTATACAAAAAAATATACTAACATTGCACGGATATAAATTCTGTATGACAGAGGGAGAGAGAACGAGAGAGAGCGAGAGATAGACAGCTGTAGTGATGTATACTAGTGGTTAGACTTGGAAAATTTGTTATTAAAATTTTACTTATACTGGCAATATAGCTAGAACACGAAAATATAACAACTGCTCCTATCACCTAAATTATATAAAGGTCTGTTACATTTTTAAGATAAAAACTGGTTCAATATATGATTACAAGGGTACGGTATTCCCCAGCTTGTTGTGGAATATCAATACAATATGTGAATATGAAGTAAGAGAATCAACAGTCAAACACATATGATCCATTTTGGAGGGTGTGATACCAATGAGTAGTTCACAGTCTACAGAAGGCCCATTAAGGAGCACATATGAAAGGCCAAACTTCACTTGTACAGTTGTGGTGACTCAGCAAATAATTAGTCCATCTAAAGCTACATTTTCTTTCTTCTGCTATTATCAGAATTAGAGGATGTCAGACAAGCCATGCAAATATTCCAAAACAAGATGTCATGATTTGTATGGAAAAATGCATGGCCTGCTCAAGTTTTAATGTAGCAGATAGATAAGTTGGACAGAAGTAATCACTGGACTTCTATCAAGAACCCTGTCAAGTACACAGTTTATTAAGCAGCTTTATGATTCAAATAACAAAAACAAACCACTGAAATGAAAGTGCCAAATAAAATGTAATTGTTATTCCTAGATTTGCTGACTATGTGGTGTTTGTGAATTGTATTATTCAGCAAGCCTCCTAAAATCAGAATTTATTAAACTAAAGGCAGACATAGTCAAAAGCTACCACATAATTCACAGTTTGGCAGATAATATGCTAAAAGGCCCTTCCAGGTAAGTAGAAAAAGCACTTGTAAATATATAAGAATTACTGCTTTTCATACTATATCAGCTGTTTTTCAGTCACTGCAACAGAAAAAACTGAAATTAAACTGCTCAATATACTGGTAAGTAGACAGAAGCTACTACATAGTAAAATGGAGTTTTGCTAAACAAACAAAAAAATGTAACATAGGCCACTGCAAAACAAATGAGATGTTGGCATTCTGAGCTGTAAAGAAATGACACATTGGAGTAACAAATAGCATGCTTGCGACAACATATAAATATTAATGGTCAAATATACACAGAAAAATTAAACAATATGCCAAAAAATATTGCAGTTGTTTAAGACTAATCTGAAAAGAAAACTTGTAAAGTTTTGCAGCCATGCACACATAGAAATGTGTACTGCCCTGGCATACATTAGAATCTGATTATAAATGACTCCTGGTCGTGGCCAGAAAAGATCATAAATATTTCTTAGTTACTTCATATTATTTTTCAAAACAAGTAGAGTCAACAGCCAAAACAGCTGCAAAGACATTGGGCCAGATTCAGGAAGCCTCCGTGTAAGAGTTATAACTCTTACACGGAGGCTGCAGTTAAATAGTGTGATGTCAGCATGTCATGCATATGCATGAGGTGCATGAGGCATGCTGAATCACACCGTAACTCTTACACGGTCCGTGTAAGAGAGTAGGGGGCGTGTCCGTAGACATGCCCCCCAGAAGTCTAGAATGGCTGAAAGTAAACAGCCATGAGGGAAGCCATGGAAATGTGAATAACCACACTACACAACACATGCCCCCACAGACCAGCAATGTAAAAAGTGAACAGATGTTGTAAAATGAAAATAAAAACTGTTTTATTTTTTTTAAACCCCGTAAATGTGTGCTACTGTGTGCGCTCGTGTGCGCTACTAGCACAACTGCAGTTAGCAATAAGTGGAAAAGGATATAAGAACTAAATATGCAAAGTAAGCCAAGAAGTAATAGCATAGCGGTAGAGTTGTCGGCATGAGAGCAGGCAGGCAAGGTTCGAGCCCCCACAACAACCTTTTTTTTTTGTAAATAAGCACTAAAAAGGCCCCTGACAGTATAGTACAAATGTAAAAGTATTCCCTTTTGTAAAATGGAATGAAATGGAGCATATGTATTCAAGTAATACAATAATAAAACATTTAGAAATGTACTGATAGCTAAACTGCAGTGAGACAGAGTGCCCGTAGCTAAGTAGTGTTTCACAAACTGCAAACTGCTTGCCCATAGCTAAGGACTGGTTTAACAGGCTCAAACTGTGTGCAACTAGCTGTGCTGAGTTTAACATGTGTGGTACTAGCCAATTAAGGTGTAACCCAGCGCACACCGTTTGCGCGACGCTCCCACAAGCTAACCGGCAGTGCGCATGCGTGAGCTCCGCGCAAACGAGCACAGACCTGGTTTTAAAGTGTTTAAAAGTGCTTTAGACATGATTGATTGACAGGTCCTGAAGTCATTTCTAGACAGTCATAAAATTTAAAATTCAGTGGTCAGATTCGAACCCAGGATACTATGCACTAGAGTCAAGGTACTAAACCACTAAGCCATGACAGCAGTACATCGAAATGCAGAAATAGCATATAAATAGGATATAAGCCAAAATGGAGCATGATAAAGCAGTTTCTGTGAAGTAGATACAATTCTAAACTGGCCAATCATAGAAATGTGCAGGAAAATCGGCATATATAAGCCCCATAGGTGGGAATACACAGCATAAATGATTGTAGAATAGACCTGCAGGCAGAATGAGTGGAGTAGAGGAGGGACATTGCTTTCGAGCACAGTGGTGGGGCATTGAGGAGTCCAGATACATGGTCTGGCTCCTAGTTCACCATCATGAGGCCCGACTCATACAGGGCCAGGTCTCATGAGGAGCGTACAGGGCGGAGGCATGGGACCAGTTGGCTCATGATCTGACCAGTGCTACTGGCATTCCATGCACTGGTGAGCAGGTCCGTCACCACCATACGGACCTGAAGCAATGTAAGCAAGACCAGTTGACCCAATGGATCCAGGAGGCCCGGGATATGCCCAACGCCCCACTACTGAGTAAGTTACATTTTACATATGTATGTAAGGAATTCAACTAGCTGATACCAAGGAGATGTGTATTCCAATATTACTTGTGTTGTATTACAGCTGCAGGTGTCCGCTCTGCGAATCGAATGGCACATGAGCGCAGACTGGTGCGGCTGCACCACCATGCAGGTTAGTAACCCCACCTAGTACTTGTAAATAAATATTATAGTGTAGCACGTAGCAGAACACTGCAATGTATTGAGTAAAAGTAATAGAATGTGCAAGCAGCAAGTAAAGGTCTGCAGGTATGGCTGCAACAAGTTCATCAGTATGCAAGTGAAACTGGAAATATAAGTGATAGAAATAAACAGTGCCGTAATACAGATGTCCCACCATTAATTAAATGTAGTATAACCTGCAGTAGTCTCAAGAGTACAGCTTCAGAAGCTGAGGTAATCACAGGTGAAATATATCCCCTGTTGAAATGCTGAATCATGACAGAAGTGAAGCTGCTGGAAAGTGTTGGAATCCCTACAGGTCTAATATGTGAACAAAGCCTAGAAGTACCAACCTGAACTGTGAAATTGCAGGATGTGTGAGAGTGACAGAAAGGGTCATGTATCAATGAATAACGTAGTAATAGCACCTGAATATATAAGCTTCCGTGTGGTTCTACAGAAATAAATGCATGTGGGAATTAAAACTTAACATCCCAAACTGATTTCAGTGTGTCTGACTCTTGAATGTTCAGGCCAAACTCTGTATATGGTGATCACAGTCAGCAATTTGCAGATAGAAGGAATGATTGTCTGACATACTAAACATCCATAGCTGTCCCCTGCCCTGTCATCAAAGTGTAGCAGGATGATGTATCTGATCAAATTCACAATAACTAGGATAGTGATGTATCTGTAACAGGTCTAGCATGACAGTCAAGTAAGAATCATTTGGAAAGTATCACCGACAAGTTAATTGTGTTTCTATTACAAATGTATATCAATGTATAATTTATGAATGTACCATCATTTTCTTTCTCCACCCCACCCTATAATTGCAAATTAAAAAAACACTAAATATTGGTATGTGAACATTTCATTAACCATGGACATTTGTCCTGTTTCAAAAATATATGCATGTCTCTTGTTGCATGTGCCCTGGTCATACCTGCAAACCGGCAAACCTGATGGCCTGTTGCCATTAATCAACCCTGCATGTTGTTCAATTGTGTATTTCTGTTGAAACAATGCATGTGATATTGATATGCCCGTTGTTCAATGGTGTTAATATCTGGGTGTTTGTTTAATGGGAATACCAATGCATGCTGTTACAAATAATCTGAATGGAATAATATGCCACTAACCCAAACTAACATAACATACACACAAACCTAGAATGCTTGGGAAGGCAGGTCCCAGCGGACCCACCTCTCCCACCTCAGCTGGCGACTGCACCTGACACTAGTGCCCAGGCTGGACCCTCCTCCGGTGGCCCTGTGCCACCTTCGGGTGGAAGCGCTGCAGGGGATGGGGCCCGTCCCCCCTCGGCAAGTGTGGCCGGAGGAGCACGTCCACTCACCCTCCAAGGTGTCAGGTCTGTGGTGCGAAGGGAGATCCAAGACTCTGTTCTTGGGCCCCTACGCCAGCTTGAGGCCTGGGTGGCACAGCTTACGGGCTTGCCCGTTGTCCCGCCTGCACAGCCCCCAGCACAGCCCTGTCCTGGGCTGTGAAGGAACAGTGGCAACTACCTATGGGTGGGGATATCAGTTCCACTGTTGCCATCTGTGGGCACATGTGCCATAGATATCCCAACCTCCATCCCCGTCAATTGTATAACCCCCCCACATGTGTCATACACCGCCCCTGTATGCGTCTTGTCTGTCTTGTCTGTTAACCTACCAACCAACCTCCCCAGCTATACCACCTACCTCACCTGACATACCACTCTCACCTGATAAAAAAAAAAAAAAGGGCACTCTGTACCCACAAAAAAATTACACCCCATACATAGCTGTCCATGTTGCACACATGTCCGCTGGACATTGAAACTGTTAATTACAATTGGCTGTACAACAGGTATTAATGTTGTCCTGACACCTCCCTCAGGGGTGGAAGGTTCCAAATTTCACACCAAATTGCATACAAATGCACAGCTGTTGCTGAGAAAGACATGGGCAGCTATGGGCCTCACCTACATCCTTCCTGCACATTCCAAGCTTGTTTCCCTACTGTCTTATCCTCTTTGTGACCCCTTTTTCACCACTTTCCTGTCACCCCTTTTTCTTTTCTTTCAAAGAAAATAGCGGTGGTGTGCTTGTGTCTTGGAGCTCAACGCCAGTCTTGCATCGTGAGCTCAGCAAAGCGCAGACCTGGTTTTAAATGCTTAAAAGTGCCTTTGGCACTTTTGATTGACAGGTCCTGTACTCATTTCGAAGAAAAATAAATATCCACTGTCAGTCTCGAACCCAGGACCTTGGTAACACTAGTCTGTATGACCTACCACTAAGCCATGACTCTCATACAAGAACATAGTGCTAAAATATATATAACATGTAATAGTAGGAATCAATAGAAAGGTAATATAGGATGTGTACTACCCAAAGCATGTCAGGTAGATTTTAATGCCTGAATTACTGGATTCCCACACTAGTTTAGTGTTCACGGAAACAGCCCTGCTAATTGTTAGCTTGTACATAATGTGAGGTAATGTTCATATATGAAAGTATTATATGTACACATATGTATATATATATATATATATATATATATATATATATATATATATATATATATATATATATTAATACATGTGAAATATAGTGGTAGGTGTCAGTAGTCACACACACTCACTACAGGAAACAGTGAAAATAAATGCAGCAACCACAATCTACAACACAGCCTGACTACTGTGAGACTTAATAACCCATGTGGTTCTATCCTTCATTGCTTATCTCATGGTTGTCTTGCTGTGGCCAGTTCGAATTCGCTAAGCTAAATTCATTCGAGAGTTATTCCCAGGTTCCTGACTCGAGCTACCTATATAGGCCATGCTGTTAGGCTCCTCCTCGCTTCTCCGCTGCCAGCAGCAGCAGCTTGAGGTTGGTTGTTCTACCGGTTCCTGGTGAGTTTAATTTTTTCTTTTAAAAGTTTTTCCCTCTTTCTTTTAGTTTAATTATTGTCAGAATTAGTGTATCATGAACTTTTTTTATCCCGACCTTTTTCCCCCGCTTTTCTTAAAAAGAACTTTTAGTTCATCCCTTGGTTTGCCTTGGCCCCCTCCTTCCCAAGTGTTTGTGTAGTTTAAGCTACTGTTTATTATTGTTTACCTTATTTTACTTTTTTTACTAAAGTTGTATTTTATTTTTTAGTATTTAAACTGTAGTTTTTTTTTTGTATTTTTATAACTGGTTTGTTTTTGTGTGTGTTTGTTGGTGTGTAGTTAGCTATGTGTAACAAACAAGGTGTGAGAAAACAAGTCTGATGATGCTGTCTCACATCTTGTGTCTCTGATAGGGGGTTTTGTGAGCGGTGTCACTGTTGTGCTGTCTGCCATGGCTTCAGCCCCCAGACTCCTTCGCTGTCTGTGTCTGCCATGGCTAGAGGTCTGGTCATCCCAAAGAAAAACACACCCTCATCGAGAGACAGGGAAGCCTGAGGTGACCCGAGGGTCTCGGTTGTTGGCTTCTGGGCCACTCAAGGCCAGTCTCGGTCTTCTGCTCCGGCAAGCCCCTGTTCAACCTCAGCCTGTTCAACCTCGGCCTTCCTCACAGACCCAATCCGAGGTGTCTCGAAGGCACCCGTTTCTGTGGACCCCAAATTCTGAGGCCACCAACTCAAAAGAGGTCTAGTCTCGAGCCTGATCGGCTCTAGGATCTTCGGCCTCTCCTGACTCCCTCTTGGAGTCTCTTGGCTAAAGTTTCTCAGGCTGTCTGGTCTCCCCGCTGTCGATATTGACAAGGGTGGTGAGTCACAACCTCAGGTCAGGTGCACTAGCCCAGATTTTTCTTCAGTCCGCTCATTTCACTGACTACCCTCTCCTGTCGACTCATCCTTCCTCCTCAGACTCAGACTCATCTCGGGCAGAGGTGTCTCGGATTCCGAGACTGGCCTCCTTGACTGGCAGGAGAGTCGCTTCCGCTCAGGGGAACTCGGACTGCCTGCCGTCCGGACGACCACTTGTCAGGACTCCCCCCCTGGCTCTCGAGTTCTAAGTGACCTCCGAGTGGCGGACTTCCCTCCCTTGCCGACGGCTCTCCCTGACATCGGACCGGCCGGTTCGTTGAGCTCCGACAACGGAGCCCGGCTGAGCTCCGCTCGGGTTTCCCTGCGCCCAGGCCAGCGCTGACTTCTGGCGGGTCATGACTAGTCGGGCGGGAGGTGAGGGCTCTCTGCCTGACGGGCTGGCTGGTGGTGCGGGCCCTTGCCCGTGGTGCCTCCCTCACTCTCTCCTCCGGCTAAGCCTACCTCGCCTCAGGGTCTTCTCCCTCTGCTCCTCCAGCAAGGCGCAGATCCAAAGGAGCTTGGCTCCCCTCCATCCTCTCATCCTCTCTCGGAGCCCTCCTGAAGAGGCAGAGTCTAGAGAGGGAAGACAGAAGCAAGGACACACATTCACAGTCCTGAGTATCTCATGGATTATCATTCTTCCGGATGAGTTCTGATTCTCCCCCGTTCTGAAGAGAAGATGTCTCGTTTGAGAACTTGGAGGAATCGACCCAGAGGGAGGTGGGCAGCCCTCAACCCTTAGAGGAGCTTTGTCTGGCTCTATTGGCTCTCGTCCTTCCACCCCTTAGTCCTGGCCCCTTCCCCAGCCAACCCAGCCAAGGCCAAAAAAAGGCCAGGAGCGTATCTCCCGGCTCTCAGGTCCACTCTTACTATCTCAAGACCATCAAATTCATCACCACTAGGGTTTTTACTGGAGGAGTCTGTGGATGCTTTATGGTGGTGGATGGCCACAAAGAAGGAATTTAGCTGATCCTTCAGTGCCTGTCATCCACCTAACAAGGAATCTAGGTCCGGATGGATGTGGATGCTGGATGTTCTCCCTAGCGTACGTTTACTATGGTTCGGCTGAATTACCCCTTTGCATATTCTTCGAGACTTGATCAAGTCGGTGGAAGCTGAATGAACCCCTATGTTACAGTCGCGGGTTTCCGACTACACGCGCGAGGCTATCATAATTCTATTTTTGACCCTCTACTTAATTCCTCCTCTCTTAAATCGCGATGGAGCGCAACGGAAACCCCGCAGGAACCCCGTAGCCTAGGGGTAAATGCCGGATGGATGCGGCCTTGCAGTTTGTCTTTTTCTTTCAAGGCGTGCTGAAGAGGCGTCTTTTGATGGATCATCTCTTTTTGGTCCACAAGTGAAAAACCTGACTAGAGTGCACTGGATAGAAGCAAGACTTAGGCCCTGACCCAGCCGTTTCGCCCTCCTTTCTGGCCTTCCCAAAGGCTCAGAGAAAGATAGTTCCGTAAACAATCCCAAGGGGACTTAAGCCACAAGAGTGCCTTTTAACGCCAGAGGCAGAGGAGTCCAGAGCCGTGGGGCGATAAGCCCTAGAGGCGCCGGGTCAGAGCAGAACAGAGGGGCAGAGCGGCGTCAGAAGCCCTTTCAAAGCAGCATCCTCCCTTCTGAAGGTTCCCATGCGAGTCATCGGTGGGCAGTCGGGGAAGATTGTCACTGTACCCAGAAGCCTGGCTATCCAAATGGCAGACCTTGGGCACACATTTTAAGGTTATTCTATTCCCTTTCTCCTTTCTTTTTTTCCAAAAAATCCAAATCAGTCACCTTCCAGACTCAAAGGGATCTTGCAGACTTTACAATTTGAAAAACTGCTCATGGCTATTCAGCCAGTGAGAGCAGCAGCACTACAATCCAGGAACTGACAACTAGTCAAGGTTCTTTCAAAAAAGGTTCTTTGGGGAAGACTGGGGACAATTTTGGATCTCTCTTCAGTATCAGTCAAAGAGAACAGAAGAAGTTTGATCGTCGCAGGATGGCGCTGCAATCCATTCTTCTTCCCTAAGAGAAGGAGGCTGTGCTCTCTCTATATTCAGGATTCACGACGTACTATCAATAAAATGAACTCCAGAAGAGAGATTCCTCCGCCTTCAGGCTGGAACCCAGTTTTTTCAATTCAGGGCCCTGCCCTTGGTCTCACCACCCCGGTGTTTACCAAATGCATGGCAGTGGTAGGATTCTCACCTGACAAGAGACAAGGGCCGACTGTGTCCTCAGCTTTAGACAAACAGCTCCCTTCTGATGGCCAGAATTTCACTTTTCTGTACTGTCTTTTGGACTGGCGTCAAAGACTGGGTATCTGAAAAAGAAAAATAAAAAGTTATTTTTAAGCCTTGTATGTTACTATTACCTACATAGGTAGGAATTAAGATACTAACAAACAATGTCTGCAAACACTAACGAACCAAAGGATATCAGACATTCAAAATGGTACATCACTACTTCTCAACAACAACACTTCCAAAAGCAAGGTTAGTTCTAGTTAGTTCTAAAGGTGTTGGGAATCATGCCATACCCATCCTCCATCCATTTGCCCAGATATCACGGGATCCTTCAGTGGATGCTCTTTTCTCATCAATGGTCATACCAGGAACTTCCAATGTCTCATTATGATATGATGGCGTGCGCAAAAAGCATCTCATGGGTGGATGTGTTCCCCCCAGCTCCTGTGGGGAGACCATTTGTTCCACCTCCTCCGGTTGCTACTCTGACGGATGCCTCCTGATGGGGTGGGGGCATTATCAGGGCAGGACAGTCCAGGGCAGGGCAAATGGCAACCATGCCACTTGCCACAAAATGTTCTGGGAGATGAGCAGTGCTTTTTTTGGCGTTGCAGCCCCTTCAAACACTCTTTCCTGGGGAGCGATTGCAATCCAGACAGACAATATGTCTGTAGTGTGGTACATCAACAAACAAGGCGGAACCAGATCATACCCCTGTGTCGAGAAGCACTCAGACTGTGGCAATGGGCGATTTCTTCTCAGCGTTTTCTGACCAGCAAGCACATCCCGGAAGTCCAATCACATTGCGGACAAGTTGAGCAGAGCTATTCTCATACCTCAACAGTGGTCTCTGAAAGACTCTGTAGTGAGAGATTTTTCTCAAGTGGGGTCAGCCTTGCTGCGATCTTTTGCTACTCCCCAAAACAGCAAGTGCAGCAGAATAACTTCACTCTATCCCTTTACCAGGCCAACCCAGCAGGGACGCTAGTCCAAGTTTGCCCCAGGACCTTCTTGTATGCATTCCTCCTTTCCCACTGATCTCTCAAGTAATACAGAAAGCTATTGCTCAGAAGGCCTCATTGATCCTCATTGCTCCTTACTGGCCTCGTCAAAGTGTGGTTCCCCTTTCTGCATCGATTTCTTTTGGGCGACCGTGGAATCTGGACCTAGTTCCAGATCTTTTGATCCATCAGTCGGGGTCAGTTCATCGCTCCCTCCCTCTGAACCTCACTGCTTGGTTCCTCTTCCCAACCGTAGCCAGGCTTCCTCAATTATCTCACTCTGTTAGAGATATTTTGATAGCTTCCATAAATCTTCCACTCGAAGATTTATTTGAGGAGTAAGTGATGATTTTCATATTATTAAGTACAGGAAAGGACGTAGATCCTTTCACCGCTTCCATCCAACTAGTCCTCGATTTTCTTGCTGAACTCTTCCATGCAGGTTCATCTCCATCTACTCTTAAGGTTCAATTGGCAGCTATTTCTAATTTCCATGTGGTTTCTGAATCTGCCCTAATGTCCCACAAACTCTGCAAAGCCTTTTTGAAAGGAGTTTTTCTTCTCAGACCTCCTGTAAAATCCTCCTTCTCCTTGGGAAAATTTAGTTCTTGCTTCTTTGATTCTTTCCCCTTTCGAACCTGCAGCTTCATGTTCCTTAAAGTTATTATCATGGAAAACTCTCTTTCTGGTGGCTATCACATCAGCTAGAAGAATTTCAGAACTTCAAGCACTCAGTTGTCGTTCTCCTTACCTTGTGTTCCATAAGGACAGAGTTTCCTTACGAACTAACCGTCCTTTTGCCTAAGGTGGTTTCAACATCAAATCTAAACCAATGCATTGACCTCCCTGTTTTTTTCACGGAGTATTCAAATAGGTGTCTTTTCCCCGAGTATTCAAATAGGTCTGAACAAAAATTACACTATCTGGATGTTCATCGTCAATTAAGGTACTACTTGGACAGGGCGAAACAATTCAGAAAATCTGATCAGCTGTTTGTCTGCGGAAAGCAGTGGGACTTCCAGTTTCAAAGGGACTTCAGTTCAAAGGTATCTTTATCCAGATGGCTAACATCTCTGATTACCCTTGTTTATGAGATAGACACCAAAAACTGCCTAATAAGCTAAAAGCCCATTCCACCAGAGCTTTGGCTACTTCTCTAGCCTTCCAGTTAGAAACCAAAAATATAAAGCCTAAACCCATTTCACAGAGCTTTGGCTACTTCTCTCTAACCTTCAGACAGACTGCCTATTGACACCATTGTGCAGCGGCTACTTGGGCTACTCCTCACACTTTTATTTCCCATTATAAGTTGGATTTAGCTTCTAGGCATAGAGCTAATTTTGGTTCCACTGTTCTCAGGAGTCTGTTCCGGGGTTAGGGGGCCGGAAGGCAGTGGGGTCGGTCCCATCCCATCCAGAAGAATGAGGCGAGACAAACAGCAACATAGTAAGTTATGTTCTTACCATAACGTTCCATGTTAGTTGTCTTCTTCTCGCCTTCTTCTTCCCACCCTCCTTCCCCTGGCCTGGACAGACCTAGAGGAGTTGTGATCGTGACCTCTCTTTCTACCACCTCTTTCTTAGCTATATGCTATTATGCATATTTCTTGTTTCAGGATGTAGGTCTCCCTTCTTCTTCCTGTTGTTAGAGGTGGATTCTGTTTTTTACAGTTATACTGTTTCTGTTATAAGCTGGGGTTAGCTTACAAACGAGATCTGAACTAACTATCGCCTAGCATTGTGTGGGATATAGGGAGCCTCGGCCGGTGGAACCAACTCTCGAGCTTTAGAGTGGCGGAGGTCGGCCCAGTGCGGCTCCGAACCATCCAGCAAGAAGACAACTAACATGGAACGTTATGGTAAGAACATAACTTCTATTTTTAACTGCGTAAAGGTGCCTTCAGCACTTTGATTGACAGGTCCTATACTCAGTTTTGAAGAAAAAATCCCTACTGTCAGTTCCAAACCCAGGACCTTGGTAACACTAGTCTGTATGACCTAGCACTAAGACATAACTCTCATACAAGAACATAGTGCTGAAATAAATATTACATGTAATAGTAGGAATCAATAGAAAGGTAATATAGGATGTGTACTACCCAAAGCATGTCAGGTAGATTTGTAATGCCTGAACGACTGTATTCCCATACTAGTTTAGTGTTAACAGTAACAGCCCTGCTAATTGTTAGCTTGTACATAATAATGTAAGGTAATGTACATATATGAAAGTATGTATATGTACACATACATACATATATATATATATATATATATATATATATATATATATATATATATATATATATATATTAATACATATGAAATATAGTGGTAGGTGTCAGTATCCATACACACTCACTACAGGAAACAGTGAAGATAAATGCAGCAACCAGAATCTGCAACACAGCCTGACTCCTGTGAGACCTACTAACCCCTTTAACTACTTAAAGGTGCTTCCAGCACTCTGATTGATAGGCCCTATACTCAATTTGAAAGCAAAATATAAGCATACTAGTAGGCCCTACCACAACACCATTGTAACACTAGTCTGTATGACCTACCAGTAAGCCATGACTCTCATACAGGAATATAGTGCTAAATAAGTGGAACATGTAATAGTAGGAATGAAGATAAAGGCAATATAGTATGTGTACTACCCAAAGCATGTCAGGCAGACTTTTACTGTCCCAATTACTGGATTCCCATACTAGTGTATTGTTAACAGAAACAGCCCTGCAAATTGTTAGCTTGTACCCAATATTGTCAGCTAATGTACGTATATGAAAGTATGTATATGTACACATATGTATATATAGCAATACATATGAAATATAGTCGTAGGTGTCAGTATGCATACACACTCACTACAGGGAACAGGCGAGAAATGCAGCAACCTGAATTCACAACACAGCATGAAGCATGAGAGATGTACTAACCTTCACACTCACAGAACAATGTCAACAGCATACCAGCATGGTCCACGCCCTTACAATCTGAAAGGGCAACGCCTATCTCACATACCCTTTTATAGCACTGTCCTGAAATCACAGTGAGACATGCAATCAGTACACAACTGGCTGTATGCAATTAGCCAATGCTGCCTTACAATTGGTGCAGAGGCCATCACATGGACCTATGCAGATACCTACAAAAGCATCCAGTACCCACACTCCACACATGCAATACAGTCATTGCACAAAACATACTGAGAAAGAGAGAGAGAGACAGAGAGAGAAATAAAAAAAATATACAGACAGCCAGCAGCAAAACCAGCAGCAGCAGCAACAAACAGCAAGCAGCAAGCAGCACCACTGACACAGCAACAGCTGCCACAAACACAGATAATGCAAGGTAGCAGGTTAATACTGTGTTTACTGTGACACCTCCAAATGTATCATAGTTCACTATCTATAGGTATGTCCATGAGATAGGTTGTGTGTACATAGTCCTGAAATATATACATATGTAATATTGCTGTACATGTTGCCCATACTTAGAACTTCCATAGCTTAGAACACAAGGCCAGTTGAGCATATGATGCAGTAGTTACCAGGGTCAGTAGAGGTTACTCCTCATTGGTGTGGGACCACTGTGTATGTATGGCACTGTTCTAGTGCATATCCTGTAGTATGGCCAGGGATTAATATCAGTCTGTCATGTGGTGCTATGTCCTTCAGGGGTGAACGTAGCACGCATCCAGGGATACCATTTCGTAACAGTGATGCTATGTGTTCTGCAATGTTGAGGGTGGCCCTCACCTGGACACATGTGAGAGGATAGGGAGGTTACAGTCATCTGTCATAACTAATTCCACTTGTGTAGGAGAATGGGGGGGGGTACCTGCACCTAAACTGTCTGCAACAATGTTGCCAATATCTGTGCATTTGGTGAATGTGACGCATCTTAACACTGATGACCACAGATGCCTTGCCTTCATGTGAATCTGCCCTGTGCTGCAGTAGCCTCCTGCTATTGTTATACAATGTGCCTGTATCTGTAGTCCACTGGACAGGATAAATAAGTGGTGTGCATACGTCCTGGGTTCGGACTGTTATGCAGGCACAGGCACGTATGGAAAGGTACACCAGACAGGGTCTGAGGGAGCTGAGAGCATGTCGCACAGCCATGACAGACGGCATGCGTGACGTTGCGAATGCTATCCGTAACTGCACAGATGTCGTTGACAGACATTGTGGGGACATACAACAGCTGCTCCACAACCAGATGTCCATGGGCCAGGGCGATGGTGTGCGTTTGTGACATCGACGTGGCCGCATGCCAGCAACAGCACCAGCTGGCAGTGGCCGCGGACGACAACAGGCCCACTCACGCACCTCAAGTGCCAGCACCAGCACAAGCAATGCTGGGTCTGTGCTGTCATCAGGACGCCCCAGGAGACCACGTGCACGTGACTCTGGACAGTCCCAACAGGGAACTGTGTCCAGTCAACACACCCCCACTTCCGATGACAGTACCCAGTCTGGGTTAGTACTGGATACGGCCCATAGCACCCCTGCCAGGCACAGGTACAGTGTCCGTGCCCGCAGACACTGATCTGGATGACCTGACAGGTGCAGTCTGTGGCTGTCCACAAAATCCTGTACATGGCAGCCATTATGTGGGACTGTGTGCGTGCTTACACACATGCAGAAATCTAACACCTAGGGCAAACACATACACACACACACTGCACCAACACCGGTCCACCCTGTACTGCTGCCCCTCACAAACACACATACACACACATGTCAATTGGTGTTACCAGTGGCTGGCTTGGGCATACCTAACCCACACCCTGTGCATATGATGACACTGTGCTACCTCCTGCATACTACAACATTGGTGCAGGAACAGGTAAACACGTTGCTGATGCACAGGGTGACTACATAGATGTGTATAAGTAGTAACATGTTGGTAACTGTTCACTGTTCCACTATGATTGTGTGTATATCCCAGCAGTCCTGCTGCAGTAACTGTATGAATGTCCTCAATTGTTATCTGCACCCATACTACTTACCAAAGTGTACCAGCTGCACACCATCACATGCTACCATTGACTATGGGAATGCGCATCATGTGCTGTTATGTAGATTCAGCTATATGTATCTGTTCTGTCACACCTGCTACCCCCACACATGCACACGCTCACCTGCCATTCCCATTATTTATTACCCTACATGAGTAGCTGTCGATACATGACAGGTACACATTTGAGAAGTGCACTATGTTGATTACTACCGATTTCCTCCTCTCTACCTTTACTCACAGGGTGCAGGCAACCTCATTAGTACAAAGGTGTAATGTGCATCAGGTACTGTGGTACCCTGATTGCCACATCAAACATGTTTCCCATACGGAAATGCACACACAGACACATCCCACATCCACACACTTGCCACATTCAGGCTTCAAAACACTATCTAGGTATATTCTGGCACATGTGCGTGTTACAGTAGCATGTAACACTATACTGAGTACTGGCAGTTGTCTGTTGTCATGTTGTTTGTATAGAGTAAAAAGATTGTTCGTTTATCCTACTTCGTGTTGTGGACATTACTTGAAGAAGTGTTACCTTACATGTGTTATTGGTACCACCACCTTCTCTTTTGTAGTTTTGTTTGTATAGGGTGCTGTCAACATCACTGCTTGTTAAGGGAAATGTGCACCCTGCAGTGCATAGCCCCATTTGGCAAAAGCCACATCCCACCCCCACCATTGTGCACATACACTAACCACACCCACAGTAAAACACATACTTTCCATTTGCAAGATTCAAACCCCTACCTAACTGTGTTATGACAGTAGAAGCAGACACATTAGCAGAGTGTGCTATTTGCATTAGTGGGAGAAATCCTTTCTAATGCTGTACATAGAGGGTGCTGACATCATCTGTGTGTAGGAGGAGGGATGTGCACCCTGTAGTGTGTTCTCCCAGTTGGCAAAAGGCACTTATCCCTTCCAGCATTATGCACACACACAAACCCCACTCATACTAACACACATACATTCCCTTTGCAGGATTCAAACCCCTACCTAACTATGTTATAACACTGGAAAAAGACGCATTAGCAGAGCGCGCTATACGAATTACTGGAGGACTTTAATTCAGGTAATATAGTTATAGAGTCCTGACATCATCAGTGTTTCAAAAGGGGAATCTGCATCCTGTAGTGTACTGTCACAGTTGCTAATAGGGGCATTTCCCACACACACATCGATGTGTTTGAGGTTTGCATATGTGGGAGATCCAGTACTCCAGTGTGATTAGTATATGGTTCAATTGCAACAATGAGGGATATACTTCCAGTGGTGAGCATTTTGTACTCATGTTTGTGATGATCAGGTCTAGTATATCTGCCCCTCTTGTGGGAAGGTTGATTACCTGTTCCATAGCTAAAAGTGTCTGATCTATGGGAACCCTAGAGCTTGGGTATTGTGGCTTGTGAAATGTTCACAGTCTATGTTTGGGTAGCTGACGTCACCCAGTATGATGGTGTTTGCAGATAAATCTATACTCTCCTGTGTGAGAATGAAGGCTGTGTGGGAGTCCTGAGTTTGAGAGGGTGCAGTAAGAGCTCCTCTGTGTCTCTTTCCATGTGGTCCAGGGAGGTACGTCTCAGGTTGTTTGCACTAGCATGGACAATGACTGCCTCATACTTGTACTTGCTGTGGAGTGACCTGTGTGCCTGTGTTATGTGGCACATTCTATCACCCGACAGGTAGCTAAATGTGACCCTCACCTTGCTCAGTCTGGAGGGCGGGATGTCAGTCAGCAGCTCATGTCAAGCATGTTCACACCCCTCATAAATGATGTGGAAACCTTCAAAGGCCCCAGGCCTGTTGAAAATATGGACCAGACTGCAGATACCTGTATAAAGGCATTCTATGGACACATTCAGGAATGCATGGATCATGCAACCACATATGAAAGCATGACCCAATCCTCCAAAGGCAGACGTCCTGTGTGCTGGACACCAGCCATAAACAAACTATACAATAGAAGGATGAAGCCACTACATGATACAACTAACTCCCAAAATGTGACGGCATCACTGATGAGTATTAGAAGACAACTACAGGCACTCATACGATTGTCTAAGGCCATCTTTGAGGGAAAATTCCACAAGCCACTGAGGATAATCACAAGGCTTCCTGTAGTTATGTTAGGAACCTGGGTGGTAATACCCAGATATGCTCAGAGGTAATCCAAGATGTCACACAAAATACAAAACACACAGACATTGCCATCATCCTAGTGGACAGGTTCACTGCTACCTTCTCCCCCCCAACACACCAAAAGGGGAAATATGTCTCCCAGCAGAGTGCTGCCCCCCCCCCGACATCACAGATGCTCAAGTAAGAGCTGCCCTCTCCAAAGCAATAAACACTGCATCAATGGGACCAGACAGTGTCCCAGGCTGTGTCCTACATGAACCACAAGAAGAGCTACACCCAGAAATAACACTACTGTTCAATCCCAGCCTTACTACACGATATGTGGCCAAAGAGTGGCATACAGCAACAGTGGTCCCTCTACATTCAGGTGGTGCCTTAACGGATGCTGGACACTATTCGCCCCATATGTCTGAATAGCTTGGTCTGCAAAGCTATGGCAAGGATCATCATGAACCTCACATATATAGATATTGGGGACCTACAGACATGTCACCATACACAGTTTGGCTTTGTTAATGGCAGATCCTGCCTCTCAAACCTGTTTGATTTCTTCGAAACAGTCACCAAGGCCACTGTCAAGGGGAAGGAGGTCTACACAGCCTACCTGGACCTTGCATAAGCCTTTGATACAATACCCCACTTGTGCATTCTAGGGAAGCTCACCAGTGTACATATTAACCTCTATGTCACTATGGATATTGCACAGTGGCTCAAGGGCAGAACACACATGGTTAGAATTGCTGGGGCCATGTCAGCCTCAAACCAGTTACAAGTGGTGTCCCACAAGGCTCAGCCCTGGGAGCTGTCATGTTCATTATATATTTATCACAGGTACAGGCCAACATGGAAGTACTGTGGCTGAGCAAGTCGCAGATGACTGCAAACCAGACGCCATAATCAACTCTCCAGCTAACACATGCATCCTCCAAAAGGGCCTCTTGCAAACACACGACCTGTGCCACAACCATGGCCTCAAGGTGAATGACAAAAAGTGTATAGTCATCCCCTTTGTCAAACACAAGGTGACCACAAAGTACCACATATGTGTTAATCCATTAAGTGCAGACGAAGGAATTATGGACCATGGGGTACACAGGTTGATAGCATTCTACCATTTGACAACAACATGGACAAAGTGGTTAGGAAAACATTTTATATGGGCCACATCATTATGATGGGATCCACATGTAGATCAGGGGAGGACATTGTGCCCCTTTACACATCCCTCATCATGCCCATAATTGACTATAATGACCCTGTCAGCATGTACCTTACCAGACACCTGCAGCAACTGGAAAGACCACATGCATTCTCGACAAGAGGATCAAAGGGCTCCAACAGATGCCACATACTGACTGGTTAAAGAAACAGCAGCTCTACTCAGTGGCATACTGCCTCTTCATAGGCAATCTGTGCCTGACATATAAAGCCATGTCAAACCCTCACTTAATGGCTATGCTGCACCTCAGAATATCCAGATCCCATCAGGATACACGCTGGAAAGACTTGAACCTCAGGAGTGATATACATAGGACATGCTGGAGGGGCACATTCATACCTCAGAGGCTCCCTTCATTCTGGAATATTATCCCAATAGAGGTTAGGCAGAGTCACTCAGTGACTATCTTCAAGAGTGATATTAATGACTGGATGTGACATTGTAGGGTTACCCTGGGTATCACTTATGTGTCACTGTTAGACAGAGGCACAGTATACTAACCTTGGAAAAGGGCATAGCAAGATAGATTTACAATGCATGGTGAAAGCCACACACATTCTGGCTAGGTGGATAAATGCCCTGGGCAGACATCCCTGTATGAACCTATGGACCTATGTATCTTGTTCACCATTGGCCCTATGTGCTGTTAATCACCAATGCTATCTCAATACTATGGTAGTATGTGCAAAGGTCGGTTGTCAGTCACCTCTATGGTACAGTTGTGGAATATGTGAGTCATGTAGTAATGTCACAGCTGCCACATGTACACAGTCAACCCTATCCCCTACCCATGGATGTACAACACATGTATGACATGGAAACACATGGCCAAACTGTGGACTAAGCACTCTGAACCCAGTACTGGCATAACCTGTCAGGTGGCATGAAATACTACAGTGACAGCAATACCAGTCTGATGTGGACCTACACTGACAGCAATACAAGCATGGAAACACACCGGGCCATTCGTGGAGCCTAAGGATAGCATCCTGCATGACTGGCAGACACATCTGCAGCTGGCACACAGGCATACGTTAGGCCTGCACACAGCGCGCATAACACATAGCACACAAATCCTGTGTGCCAAACAAGCACAGTCTGTACAGCTATACAACACTACTGCTGCAGTTGTGTTAGGTACCTTTATTGTCCAGTACAGTGAGGACATGCTCACCAGGCTGGACAAGGTGTATGTCACAGTGATATGCTCATGGGGCACTATGGTCCACCACATAACACAAGCATACAGGTCAGTCAGATGCATGGACACATATGACTCAGTCATTGTCCATGCCACCACAGCTGATATGGGATGTCCCTCACTGGGATACATGATAGGGAACATGGAAGGGATCACTGAGCAAGTGACACAGGCTGGTAGAACCCTGACCTTGGTTGGCATCAGACCCTCACCAGGGATTCTGACATATTACTGAATGCTAATGAATTACTGTAGCTACAACACCCTAGCTGGACAGTTCTTAGCATGCGGTCACTGCATTGCTATGGAATAACGTCTTACCACTGCCACAACAGGTGAAAAGATGCAGCACCTGTTCATCAACAACAGGTAGACTATATGCCCCAGACCAGGTGTGTATCCCTCACTACTAGGCTGATAGCATCTACATCTCACACTGTATATACACATCCCACATGCAGCACCTGCACAGAAGACCACAGTCAAAATGTTACCCTGTGCAAATACCATGTATTCACATGTGGCAGGCATCACACATGGTAACTATTGAAGGTCACAGGTACATATGTGTGCATTGCCATAACTGGTTTAATCAATGTCATGCATTATTGTGAGAAACAACCCGCACACATGGGCATTCTGTGTGGGCAAAACACACGTGGCATGTCTGTAATCAAAAGCCATAAATAATTGTGATATCATCTAGAAAGGGGTATGTGCATCCTGTAGTGTGTTTTCCCAGTTGCCAAAAGGGATATTTCTGTCATACATACTTACCCCCCCTTCACACACACTTGCCGGATTCAAACCTCTACCTGACTATGTTATGACACTAGAGACAGACGCATTAGCAGAGCGTGCTATTCGCATTACTGGGAGGTTTCCTTTCTCCTGATATACTTATAAGGTGCTGACATCATCAGAGTTTAGAAAGGGGAATGAGCATCCTGTGGTATGTTTTCACAGTTGCCAAAAAGGATGCTCCTTACACACACACTTACCCCCCTTCACACACACTTGCTGGATTCAAACCCCTACCTATGTTATGACACTAGAGACAGACGCATTAGCAGAGTGTGCTATTCGCATTACTGGGAAATTTCCTTTCCCCTGATATACTTATAGGGTGCTGACATCATCAGAGCTTAGAAAGTGGAATGAGCATCCTGTGGTGTGTTTACATGGTTGCCAAAAGGGATGTTGTTTTCATACACACTTACTGGATTCAAACCCTTACCTAACTATGTTATGACACTAGAGACAGACGCATTAGCGGAGCACGCTATTTGCATTACTGGGAGCTTTCCTTTCTCCTGATATACTTATAGGGTGCTGACATCATCAGAGTTTAGAAAGTGGAATGAGCATCCTGTGGTGTGTATACACAGTTGCCAAAAGGGATGTTCCTTTCATACACACTTACCCCCCTTCACACACACTTGCCGGATTCAAACCCCTACCTAACTATGTTATGACACTAGAGATGGACACATTAGCAGAACACACTATTCGGATTACTGGGAGATTCCTTTTCTCCTGATATACTTATAGGGTGCTGACATGATCAGTGTCTAGAAAGGGGAATGAGCATCCTCTGGTGTGTTTTCACAGTTGCTAGGAGTAACATTTGGACTTAGTGTGTGAGCATGCCCAGTTCAGCCTTCCCATGGCATGTTGTGTGAAAGATGTCTCATTTATCTAAGTGTGTGAGCATGCCCAGTGTGAGCTTTCTATATGTTGAACTCTGCAGCCCATCACATTTGTGTATGAGTGTGACCTTCAACAAATACCTCCAGTTTATGGTTGTGTGTTCTGTGCCATGTTGTGTAGTTACTGTCCAAATGCTTTTTGTGTGAACACAACAGGGAGTATACTGTGCCTGCAGGTTTTGCATGGAATACTTTGCACACAATTGTCAACATCTGTTCATACTGACCTAACACTGTAGTACTGTATAGTGTAGTGGTTCAGTACTTTCACTCTGGTGGTCAGTATCCTGGGCTTTAGTCCTATCACTGCTTTACATTTCCACAGTGTGCACAACAGCCTGGTTAGGGTCCAGTTGTGCACATCTGCACAAAGGCGGTGCCTCTACGGACCCTGGTAATTACCACCCCATAAGCTTAACACGTCTAGTCTGCAAAGCTATGGAGAGGATCATAATGGAGCTCATAAACAAAGATATAGGGGACATGCAGACATTGGACCTGTCCCAGTTTGGCTTGGTCAAGGGCAGATCATGCCTTTTGAACTTGGTCTACTTCTTCAAAACAGTCACTAAGGCCATTGCTGAGGGAAGGGCAGTCCATACAGCCTACCTTGACCTTGCAAAGGCTTTCGACACAATACCCCACTCGGGTATTGTAGAAGGACCTACCAACCTAAATGTAAACCCATATGTCACAAGATGGGTTGTGAACTGGCTTAAGGACAGGACCCACAGGGTTAGAGTTGCTGGCGCTATGTCAGACTCCAAGCTGGTCACAAGTGGTGTCCCACAGGGCTCAGTCCTTGGCCCCCTATTGTTCGTCATCTACTACTCAGAGGTACAGGCCAACATGGGAGGACTTTGGCTGACAAGGTTTGCAGATGACTGCAAACTGGGCACCATAGTGGACAGTGCATCAGACACAGATATCCTTCAGAAGGGACTCACGGACACTGATAGCTGGTGCCAGAGCCATGGCCTGACGTTAAATGCCAAAACATGTATAGTCATACCCTGTGGGAAAAGCAAGGTAACCCCAAGCTACCATATAGGTGGCACTCCTGTAAGCACAGAGGAGGTTATCATGGACCTGGGGACCCAGGTTGACAGTGGCCTTTCTCCTGACACTCACATTGGTAATGTGGCTAGAAAGACCTTCTACATTGCCCACCTGATCAGGAAGGGATTCACATCCAGATCTAGTGGGGTCATTGTTCCCCTGCACTCTGCACTTATCAGACCAATGATCGAGTACAATGCCCCATTCTGGATGTATCTCACCTGACATCTGCAGCAATCAGAGAGACCCCAAAAGTTCCCCACCAAAAGGAGAAAGGGTCTCCAACATCTGTCATATGCTGCCAGATTGAAGACACTCCAGAGGTGACATGTGCCTGACATGCAAGGCCATGTCCAACCAGGAAGTAATGGACATGCTCCACCTCAAAATCGCCAAATCCACCAGAACCACTAGGGCAAGTGACTTAAACCTTAGCAGGGATATAAGTAGGACATATTGGAGGGATAGATTTATCACTCAGAGACTCCCTATGCTGTGGAATACAATCCTGGTCCATGTGAGGCAGAGCACCTCACTGGCTCTGTTCAAGGGGAATCTTTACCTGTGGATGGGAGATCATAGGTTTACCCCGGGGACCGTCTCTGTGCCACTGCTGGACAGAGGCTCGACAAACTAATGGACACAGTATTGTTTCCATATAAGGGGTGGCGTACGCCACAAAACTCTGGGCTGGGCTTATACCTGCCTTAGGGCAGATAGCCTAGTATAAACCTATGAACCTATGTGACCATGTTGCATTATGTTCGGATATGAACTACTTACAACAGCCTCATCCAACATCAGTAGTGTATTCCACAACATAGGTGTACATTGGCAAACACTACCGATGTGCCCTAGGCCATTTCTAATGCTAGTCTGAGAGTGTGTTTGTCCTTCGACACATTGTAAGTGTAGTTTGCCATGACATATGTCTTGTGTAGTATACTGTGCCTCTGTCTACCTGTGACATAACATTGATACCCAGGGTAAACCTACCGTCTCCCATCCACTCATTAAGATTCCTGTTGAGGAGAATCAATGAGTGACTCTATGGATAACCTGTACTGGTAGTTTACTCATGCGTGGGGGTGGCTTCTGTGTTATGGATAATGCAGTACAGCTTGTCCTATGTATGTCAGTGTTGGGGTTCAGGTCCCTCATGTGCATAGCTCACTGCCATTCAGATTGTACAAGGTGCAGCATGTTCATTGTTTCCAGCTTGGACATGGCTTTCTACATCAGGCACAGCTTGCGTCTGGGTGGCCAGCATGGCAGTGTGTGGAGTTGCACTCTGTTTAATCAGGCAACACATTACATGTGTTCAAGCTCTTTGATACTCCTGGTGAGGTACTGTTGTGGACTTTACAGTTGATGGAGGTGTCTGCTGAGGTACACCCCACAGGGGCTGTTGTGGTCATTTGTAACGCTGGTGAAGGATAACTGCAGAACCACAATGACCTCCCCTTATCTAGATGTCATAACCTTCATGATTACGTTGGTATATGGATTGTTTCTGTTAACACTACAGCCACATGTTTGTCCTATGCAGGATATCTATCCCCTTGTGTACCCAGGTCCAACATTATATGTGATGTATGTAATGGGTTAACACCTATGTGGTAATTGGTGGTCACTTACTGTATATCCACAGAGGTTGACTATACAGTTGTCTCCATTTCACATGCTGACATGGCTATGGCACCGGTTGTCTGTTTCTATGTGGCCCTTTTGTGGGACGCTTGTGTCAGCTGGAGTGTCAGATATGTTAGGCGGTTTGTAGTCCTCTGCAAACATGTTCAGGCACAGTCCTTACATGTTGGCCTGTACCTATGGGGCATATATACCAGACGGGAAAGGTCCCAGGACCAAGCTTTGTGGGATGCCTGTTATATGTGGTTTGTAGTCTGACATGGCTACAGCATGTCTGGCCATGTCAGTTCTGTCGTTGGTCTGGTTTGCAACCCCTCTAGTGACATTGGTGTGTATATTTAAGCTGGTGAGCATATCTATATTGAACACGTAGGGTATTGTATGGAAGGCTTTGCAAGGTCCGGCTACACTGTGTGGGCCACATTGCCCTCATCAGTGACCTCAATCACTGTTTCAACTGAGTCACACATGTTTAGGGGCAGGGTCTGCACTTCATAAACCCACACTGGCTAGGGTCGGGTGTCAATAGATCCCCAATATTGTTATGTCTGCGGTACATGCTGATCCTTACCATAGCTGTGCAGACCAAGCTTCTCAGGAATCTGTGGTGGTTGTTTTTAGTATCCATTCAGGCAACACCTTTCTTGAGAACACCCACTGTTGTTGTACACTGCTCTTTGGGTACATATCCTGTGGTAAGGCTGACATAATGTCAGGGAGGCAGCGATCTGCTGGGAAAGATATTTGGCATTATGAGGGGGAGGGGGGTTTGCACTGCACCTGTCAGGATGTATGCTGGCAATACGTGTGTGTGTTTGGTATGTTGTTTGTAATATTTGTGTGATCCAGAGCATATCCAGGAATTCACGACACGCTTACTACCATCAGTTGCAGCAGCCTTGGAGTTATCCTTAGTGTTCCGTACAATTTGTATCATAGTACGTTCATGGGTTCATACTAGGCTATCCACCCTAGGGCATTTGTAAGCATAGCCACAGTGCGTGTGGCTTTTGCCACCCCTTGCTATGTGGATATTATGGCCACTTATGATTTACTTAGCTGTGCCTCTGTCTGGACATGACACAGTAAAAACCCCCAGTGTACATCTACAATTATCCATCAATTTTGCTAACTTCCTGTTGAAGAGTGTCAGTGAGGGGCTCTGCCTAACATGTAGTGGTATTCTGTTCCACGGTGTGGAGAGACTCAGGGTTAGGTATCTGTCCCTCCAGCACATCCTATTTGATTATGTGTTAAGGTTGACATCTCTGACTCACACAGCTCCGATGGCTTTGGGTTTTCTGGGGTGGAGCATGTCCATTACTTCTGTGTTGGACATGGACTTGTACAACAGACATACAATGCCTCTGTGTTGGCAGTATGTGACTGCATTCGGCTGTGGTGTCTACAGCCAGGTGGCATATGAGATATAGTTGAGACCCTTTATGACTCTTGCTGAGGTACCATTGAGGTCTTTCTAACTGCTGCAGGTGCCAGGTAATGTACATCCCAAATGAGGCATTGTATTACAATATGGTCTGATAGGGGAACAATATAGGGGCACAATGACCTTTGTTGATGTAGATGTGACTCATTTCATGATACAGTGTCCAATATAGACAGTCTTCCTAGACAAATTGGCGATGTGGCTGTCACATGACAGGTGACTGTCCACTTGTGTCACTAGGTCCCTGATTACTCCTTCCACACATAATGGTTTACCACTTATGTGGTAATTTGTGTGTATCTTGTTTTGTATTTGGTGGTACATTCATCCTGTCCACTGTCTTCAGGACAGTGGGGTGGGGTTCCTGTGTGTGAGAGTGTGGTCTGTAGAATTATACAGACTGTACAGCAGTCTTGCGTACAGGTAGTTGCACATGGGTGGACTGCAATGACATAGGCATTGTCGGTTAACTGGACGTATGGCTGTCTGTGCTGAATATGGATACTCACCCTCCTTTTATGTTTTGTTACAGGTTTTGTGGCCATAACACATGATATGTGGTATTACCTGGTAGTGCTGGTGTGCTGTCACGAGGCTTGCGTGTGTATCACTGGACTGACATCAATGTTCTTCATACTGGGGAGGGCCTCAGGAGCATGCATATTGAGGTTTACACATCTGGCATTGATCAGCATTACCCTTCTGTTTCTTTCCAGTTTTGTTTTCTATGGTGGTGGGTTGCTCTTTTTGGCCTTGCCTACGGGAGGATCTCTGTAGTTTGCAAAGGCCTTAGGCAATATCCAGACGCTCATGGGTAACAGGTGCAAGCCATCCCTGGGACAGCAGCATGTCTCACTATGGAGTCACCTATTACAACTGTATCAGGCATGTTGTTTCTCCTTCTGTCCTGTGACTGTTTGGCACACCAGCATTGTGTACTATGTGTTACATGTGCTATGTCTGGAGTTTGTTTTATTGGGTGTCTGCTTTGGAGGCTTGTGTTGGTGTTGTGTGTTTGTAATTAGGGCCTCTGGGAATGTTTTGTGATTATGTGTTTGGTTTACAGTCGTTGTAGGTCTATGTGGGACTGGGTTTGTGGTGTATGTGGTTACCTTGTCCTCCTGACTAGTTTTGACAGTACTGATTTGGGGTGCTCAGGCCCGGTTTGGCTACCTGGTTGCGTCTATCACATACATTTGTATTTATTGGGGTGAGTTGTTGTTGTGTGTGTACTTGGGACAGGTGTCACATTGCCACTGGATTCACAGATTCTACTTGTTTTGCCTGGCCTTAGTGGATTGTATGTGTGGACACATTTTATTGCCATACTAGTGATCACTGATTACTTCACTTTTCATGTTAGATCTATCATGTGGTAGCTTCCTCATTCTCTTCAAAGGTTTAGTAATTTATGGTGTCCAGCATGCCAGATGCCTGGGTGTATGGCATTGTGTCTTGTTGTTTGTGATTGCAGACTCCAAGCACTCTTGGCTGTGTTCCTGGTATGCCTGTATAACATGTTCTGCAGTGTGTCCCATATTCTGGACCTGCACAGGGCTTTTCATGGATTCCACATTGGTTTGTAGGGTGCAAGCTATGCTTTATACATGTGTTTCACTGTGGTAGTCTGGCCAGGGACTGGGGTCGTGATGTGTAACTACAGTGTGCTTACTCTATGGTCTGGTCTTACCAGTGAGGGATACACTTCTCATCTTGACATCCAGTACACATATTTCTTATTATCACATCCAGTATGCTTACCCCTCTTGTGGAAGTGTTACATTTTGCATGTCCGTTTTGTTTGATGGATTCTGGGAAATTGTCTACACTTGTGTCAGTGCTAGTATAATACAAAGAGTATAGTGACATACACCTCAAAAGCTGACTTCACACTTCTTTGGACTGAGATGGTATCCGTTAAGCCCACTGGGCCAGTGGACACCACAACACACAATGGTGACTCCTTCACAGACACTTTCTACGGACATCTCTGAGAGAGCATGGACCATGCAATCACTAATAGAAACATGACCCTCTCCACCAAGGGAATGTGGCCTGTCTGGTAACCCCAGCCATAAACAGACTGTATAACAGATGACGGATACTAATGCAAGACAGAGCTACATCTCCTAAAGGGAAGGTGGCTGTGAGCAGCACTAGTAGAAAGCTACATTCTCTCATAAAGACATCCAAGGTCAACTTTGAGACATAAACACCAAAGACAGTAGAGATAACCACACTGCCTTCTTCAGTTATGTCAGACACCTGGGTGGGAACCCTCAGATATGCTCTGAGTTGGTACACAACAACATATATTTCAGTGACCTGACAGATATTGGCAACATTCTGGCAGACAGGGCCAGTGCAATTTTCCCCCTCCCTCACCCCCAACAGAAGATAGTTATCACAGATGAATGTAACCTCACTGTCATCTCAGATGTCCATGTGAGAGCCGTACTCAGCAAAGACAAGAACACAGCATCATTGGGACCTGATGGTATCCCCAGTTGCGTGCTATGTGAACTCCAGAAGGAGCTAAACCCGTATATACAAATGCTATTTAACCTTAGCCTTGCTACAGGATATGTACCTAAACACTGGCGTACAGCAACAGTGGTCCCACTCCGCAAAGGAGATGCCTCCACAGACCCTGGGGACTACCACTACACAAGCTTAACCAGCCTTGTCTGCAAAGCTATGGAAAGAGTCATTATGGAGCTCTTAAACAGAGACATTGGTGACCTACAGAACCTTGATCCCACCCAGTTCAGCTTTGTACAGGGCATTTCCTGCATTTTGCACATGTTTGACTATTTTGATACTGTCAGTAGGGCCATTGATGAGGGCTACGCGGTCCACACAGCCTACCTGCACTTGGCCAGGGCCTTTGACACAATACCCCAGTCAGGCATCATAGACAAGCTCAACAGCTGAAATATCAAATCATATGTCACAGGATAGTTTGCAAAATGGCTAGGAAACAGAACCCATGACATCGACATTGCAGGTGCCTTGTCAGATTCAAAGCCAGTCACACATGGTGTCCCACAAAGATCTGTCCTGGGACCCGTCTTATTTGGCATTTACTTTTCAGATGTGAAAGCAAACATAGGAGGGTTGTGGCTGACAAAGTTTGCAGATGACTGCAACCTAGGCACCATATGCAAATACATCAGCCAGCACACACATCCTACAGAATGCCATCACAAAGACAGTTAGCTGGTGCCGGAATCATGGCCTGAAACTGACTGCAACTGATGTGTGGTCATCTCCTTTGGGAGGAACAAAGTACACACAAATCAATACATAGACAGCAACCCACTGAGCACAGAATACAAATCAGACACCTGCGGACACATGTAGATAGTGACATCTCATTTGACACCCATGTTGCCAAAGTGGTTTGAAAGACTTTCTATCTTGCCCACCTTATCAGGAAGGGTTTTCCATCCAGATCACAGGAGGTCATTGTACCACTATACTTCTCCCTTATCAGGCCCATGATTGAATACAAAGCCCCATTTGGTATGTACCTCACCCAGCACTTGCAACAGCTGGTGAGACCCCAAAAGTACCTTACCAATGAGATCAGGGGTGTACAACACATGTCATATGCTTCCAGACTAAAGGAAATCCAGCTTTATTCAGTGGCATACCGCATACTTACAGGTGGCCTATGCCTGACATACAAGACCTTGTCCAATCAGGATGTGGTGGACATGCTCCACTGCAAGCAATCCAAATCCACCAGAAGCATGGGAGCTGATGTTTGAACCTCAGCACATACATGTATAGGACATGCTGGGGGACACAGTCATAACTCACAGGCATCTCACACTCTAACAGAGTATCCCAGTTCATGTTAGACAGAGTCCCTCACTGACTCTCTTCAAGAGAAGTCTGGACAACTGGATGTCGGATTGTAGTTTTACCCCAGGTGTCCTCCCTGTGTCACTACTAGACAGAGGCACAGTCAAGGTATTCAGTTATGTACGGGGGTCATAATGTGTCACTACTAAGTGAGAGGGACATTATTCGGAATCTATTCTGTACACGTATTACCACTATAAGGGGTGGCAATAGCCACATCACTATGGCTAGGCTTATAAATGCACTAGGGCAGATAGCCTAGTAGTAAACTATGCAACTATGACACTATGGTGTATGTGTAGGTATTGTCAGTCAAGCGATATAATGTGGTTTGGGGGGCTTGATATCTTCCTGTCTTCCAACAGTTTGTTGTCGATTCCTTCTGGCATGTCAAGGGATCAGTTGCTAGTGTCCTCTCCTGCTCAGCTGGTGAACCTGGGAATATTGAGGCAATGTTACAATTGACGCATGTACACAGACAACCCTCTCCTTCTCCCACAAAACACAAATGCATGCAAGAGATGCAACTATATAGCCAACCTGGAGGCTGTGCTCTCTCAACATAGGACTGGCAAGAGCAGAGAGGAGGTGAAGGTGACCACACACACACCACAAACCCAGTCTCACATAGCACTATCACAACTTCAAATCATACACATAAACACACAGAGACCTACTCGGAGGCTCTGATCACAGATCTACCATACCAGCAGAGGCCACCACAGCAGACACCCAAACAACTGCCTCCACAGGGCACAGCACATGCAACACATAGACCACAGAGTCAGTGTGCCAAACATTCACAGCCCTTAAGGCCAAACACAATGCCAGACACACTCATCATAGGTGACTCCATAGTCAGACACACTGACGTCCCGCTCACCAGATTGGGTAAGGAGAAGGTCACAGTAACCTGCCTATCGGGCGCTGGGATCCACCACATAATGCAAGCACTCAGGTCACTCAACTGCAAGTACAAGTATGACTCAGTCATTGTCCATGCTGGTGTGAACGACCTGAGATGTACCTCCCTGGACTACATGAAAAGAGACATAGAGGAGCTCTCTGCTTATGTAGCCCAGGCAGGTATGACCCTGACCTTGAGCAGTATCCTACCTTCACCAAGAATGATGCCACAATACAGAGACAAGATGATCAGCTGTAATAGTTGGCTTAATCTATGGTGTCATTCAAAGGGGATCCAATGTCCATCTGCCTGGGATGAAATGCTGGACAAGCCACACTGATTCGCAGGGGATGGCTTGCACCTGTCACCCCTGGGCTTCTGGAATTTGGCTCAGGCTCTTGAAAACCCCATTGTGCCTTTTTTAGGCAAGGCTCAGATTCTAAACCTACCACCCTAGAACACAAAAAAGGAAGTAAACTAAGGGTGATGCTGCTCAATGCCAGACGTCTCAACCTCAAGATGCAGGCCCTCAAAGCCCTTCTCAGTATGGGGAACATTGATGTCTGTGCTGTGACTGTAACCTGGTTCAAGGCTCCTGACAGCACCCCAGCAGTATCAGGTGTTACCTCATATCATGCGTTCCGGCCCCTAAATCCGGACGACACCATGAAAGGAGAGTGGGTGTCCATATTCATCAAGGACACCCTCACCTCAAGGTTGGTGGCAACACACGATGCATCGGAGACCATCCAGGTGCAATTAACCATAGGCAAGACTGCTCGGCGGTTTGTAGCAGGTTACAGGCCACCCTCTCAAACTCAGGAACCTCACACAGCTTTCCTGAAAACACTGGAGGGGATAAATGTATCTCCAAACACCATCATACTGGGTGATTTCAACTATCCCAATATAGACTGGGATCACTTATCCATCCCTAATCAAGCCCCAACACTCTAGGCCAAAGGTTCCTAGAGTTCATTACCTCAAATGCCATGGAACAAATAGTCACCATCCCCACAAGAGGTGACAACATACTAGATCACATCATCAAGAACATGGGGTCACAATGTTCAACACCAGAAGTATACCCATCATTGGTGAGATCAAATCATAAACTAATCTCACTGGAAGTCCACATCCCGCCCCCACCCCAGATAAAGAACATCACAGTGAAGAACTTCTCAGAAGCCAACTTCACACTTCTAAAGACTGGTGTGGTGTCTTTCAAGGCCCCCAAGCCAGCAGATACCATTACCCAAGCCGCTGAATCACTTACAAATGCCTTCTACCAGCACCTCCAGGACTGCATGGATCAGGCAATCCCACACAGAACAAAGACTCTTTGTGCCAAAGGCATGCGTGCAGTCTGGTGGACCCCAGCCATAAACATGCTCTACATCAGAAGGAAGGTGCTACTACACGGTAGAGCAAATTCCGTAGAAGGGAAGACACCCCTGCTCATTATGCGTAAAGAACTGAGATCTCCCATAAAATCATCCAGGGCACATTTTGAGAGAAAACTCGCTAAGGACTCAGAAGACAATCATGAGGCCTTTTTTAGCTATGTTGGAAACCTGGGATGTGACTCCCAGATATGCTCAGGATTAGTTCATAATGATGTAAAGATCACTGAACCTACAGACATTGGCAACATACTGGCTGACAGGTTCAGTGCATATTCCCCCCCCCCCACACAGGGAGGGATATCTATACCAGGGGATTGTAGCCCCCCAAACATCTCAAATGCTCAGGTGAGAACTGCTCTATCCAAGGCGTGAAACACAGCATCCATGGGACCGGATGGTGTCCCCAGTTGTGGGCTCCACGAACTCAATGAGGAATTGAACCCGCAGTTCGGGCAGCTGTTTAATCTTGGCCTCACCTCAGGATACGTACCCAAGGAGTGGCATACAGCAACGGTGGTCCCACTTCACAAAGGTGGTGCCTCCACCGACCCCGGACACTACCATCCCATCAGCTTGACAAGCCTGGTCTGCAAAGCTATGGAGAGGATCATAATGGAACTCATGAATGAAGACATAGGGGACTTGCAGACTTTGGATCCAACCCAGTTTGGCTTTGTCAAGGGCGATCATGCCTTTTAAACTTGGTTGACTATTTCAGAATGGTCACCAAGGCCATTGACGAGGGCAAAGCAGTCCACACAGCCTACCTTGACCTGGCAAAGGCTTTCGATACCATACCCCACTCGGGTATCATTGACAAACTCACCAGCTTAAATGTAGACCCATACATCACAAGATGGGTTACAAACTGGTAAGTGACAGCACCCACAGGGTCAAGGTTGCTGGCGCCATGTCACACTCAAAGCCTGTCGCAAGTGGTGTCCCACAGGGCTCAGTCCTGGGCCCACTTTTGTTCGGCATCTACTTTTCAGACGTACAAGCAAACACAGGATGATTATGGCTGACAAGGTTTGCAGATGACTGCTAACTGGGAACCATAGTTGACAACCCATCTGACACGGACATCCTTCAGACAGGTCTCATAGAAACGGATAACTGGTGCCAGAGCCATGGCCTACAGTTAAACGCTAAACAATGCATAGTCATACCCTTTGTGAAGAACAAGGTCACCCCTAGTTCCCATATAGGTGTTACTCCTCTAAGCACAGAAGAGGTTATCAGGGATCTGGCCATCCAGGTTGACAGGAACCTTTCATTTGACACTCACGTTGCCAAAGTAGTTGGGAAGACCTTCTACATTGCCCACCTCATCATGCAGGGATTCACATCTAGATCAAGGGAGGTCATTGTTCTCCTGTACTCATCACTCATCAGACCAATGATTGAGTACAATGCCCCATTTGGAATGTTTCTGACCCAACACCTGCAGCAATTGGACAGGCCCCACACATTGCTCACCAGACAGATAAAAGGTCTCAAATGTATGTCTTATGCTGCCTGACTGCAGGAACCCCAGCTCTAGTCAGTCGCCTACTATCTGCTCAGAGGTGGCCTGTGCCTGTCATACTAGGCCATGTCCAACCCAGAATTAATGAACATGCTTAACCTCAAAACCTCTAACTCCATCAGATCTACACGGGCAGGAGACTTAAACCTCAATACGGCTATTCATAGGGCATGCTGGAGGGACAGATTCATCACCGAGAGACTCCCTATGCTGTAGAACATCATCCTGGTACATGTGAGGCTGGGCACCTCGCTGGCTTTGTTCGAGAGAAATCATGACCAATGGATGGGTGATCGCAGGTATACCCCAGGGATAACCTCAGTGTCACTGCTTGACAGAGGCACAGCAACATAATGGGCATATTATCCTTAGAACTGAAGGGGTGGCGGAAGCCACAAAACTCTGGGCTAGGCTTATATATGCCCTAGGGCAGATAGCCTAGTATGAACCTATGCACCTATGAACATAGGCCTGGTGCAGTTCCTGCTATTAGGACAGTGGTCTGTAACAAGCTATTTAGTAGTGGGCAGTTTTAGCAATTGGTATTTGACCATGGCTAATCCATGTTGCTTCTTGTTGTGGTACCAACATGGGGGTGTGGTTATCCATGACATTTATTGCTAGTCACCCTCGTTTTGTAGCTTGTTCCATGTTTTTGCACATGTACATCCCTGTATGAGGTGTGACCTGGTAGTTTTAGGGTGCTGGTGTGGGCTTTGTCCCAGTTGTCTATTACAACACTGATATGTACATCCTCTATACTGTGTGCGGTTACACTGCACACATCTTGCTGTTTATACTTCTGGCATTGGGTAGCATTACATCTGGGTTCCTATCCCTTGTGGTACCTATGAATGTGGGTTTGTGTTTGTGTGGTTTGTGATGGATGAGGGTGGATGTTAGTCAGGGTCCTCAGGTGTGCATATGGTACATGGTGTTACATTACTTGACACATGGCATTCATGCCTCGGGTGGTGCTGCAGGGCTGCCTCTGTCGGATGCACATACTACACTCCCTGTGCATGTTTGGAAGCAGGTTGTGTCATGTTAGGCATCCCTGTTACTATATGAGTGAGTCAGAGCGGGTATCAGTCCCAGTGTTCCTACTGACCAAGTGTATGTGCTATGCGTTGCCTCTTTGTCAAGGCCAGGGCATACTGGGCACACCTCCTTCTGCCTACTGGGGCAAGGTCAGGTTGTTCCTCCTCCGAGTCACCCTCTGCCTGTGGTGGCCTTGGCAATGGTGGGGGTATGTTTGGCCCAGCCCTATGCTGGTCCTGCTGCAGCTGTTTCCGCAGGATCATATTATGTAGCATAGCACATATCATGATCATTTGGGTACATGTAGTTGGTGTGTACTGCAAGGCTCCACCAGATGTGTCCAGACACCGGAACCGTGACTTGAGCAGCCCAAACACACGCTCTATGACGTTACGTGTTTGTGCGTGTGCCTCATTATGGCATTCCTGTTCAGGTGTGTGTGCATTTCTGATGGGTGTCATCAGCCATGGCTCAAGTGTGTAACCTGCATCCCCCACTAGGTGTCCATGTGGGAAGTCCCCACTGGCAAATGATTGGTACAGCTGCGTCAGATGCCATATGTGGGAATCGTGGTAGCTCCCAGGGCAGCCAGCACACACATTCATTATTATGCCCTGGGCATCACACACGACCTGGCAGTTGATGGAGGGGAATCCCTTGCGGTTCATGTAGGCTCTACCCCGCTCACCGGCTGGTGCTTTGATGCGTATGTGCGTGCAGTCTATTGAACCCAATACCTCAGGGTATCCCGCTATTTGCTGGAAGAAACGCATATTGCTGGCCACAACCTCACGGGCATTGGGGAAATATACATGATCACCGACATGTGCTGACATGGCATCCAGGAAATGGTGCAGTACCCTGGAGGCTGATGCCTGTGATATCCCCATCATATCACCAGTTGGTCTCTGGAAGGTACCTGTTGCTAGTATTCTTAGGCCAACACATACCTTGGTTTCCACTGGGATGGGTTCCCCTCTGTTGTTTCTGTGTGTGAGGCGTGGCCTGCACAGCTCAACAATTTGCTGCAGAAGGTCTCTGTCCACTCTGTAGTGCTCTACTATCTCCAGCTCATGTAACCCATCGTAGGTGACCCTGGGCCTGTACACTCTTCTCCTTCTCCTCACTCTGGGATGTCTGTCAGCATCTGCATTGTCACCACCCTCAGCAATTCGCCTATGCCTGATTATAACAGCTATGGCAGCCCCTAGCATTTCTGCTCTGAGTTCAGCTTTTTTCAGTTTTCAATTCTGATAGCTTACTTTCTTGCAGTATCTCTTGTGAGAAACACCCTGCACTGCTCCTTACAGTGTTTTAAGTGCTGTGTTGGGCTTCTAGTCTGCCTGTGTAATTGTCTGCTTCCAATTGTTTCCACCAATTAACTCCAGCAGTATCCTCTGGCAGTTTCCCTGTATTTTGGTTGTTTCCTGTTTCCTCTCTGTTTCCTCAAGGGGAGCTATGTGCACACCAGCTTAAGCACACTCACAGTCACTTAAACGCACGCTCACATCCTTACACAGTGTGAACTTGGCTGATTCATGTTAAAACGCGCGCACACTGCCTTCCACACGTGCACGCCCGTGCAAACCATTGTAAACGGTTTGCAACACGCTCCCACATGTTGAGCCTGCCTTACACGCGCGCACACGCGCGCATGCACGTATTTCAAGAAAATTTGAGTGTAGGGATAGTGTGCACCCTCTATTTCTTGACTTTCCTAGTGTTCTGTTGGGACACACCTCTCTCCCTGATGTCTGTCTGTCATCTGTCACGTTACATTGCCCTCCAATGTGATACATTTATTTCTATCATTCCCCCCCGTGATGTCACCTACCTCTTACTCTGTTCCTCCCCCTTCTATAACTCTTACACTACTCAGAATATGCTCATTACCTATGTGGCAGTGTGATTCAGTATTGTAACCCTCATTTACATAGGATTGCCTAGTAATGCTTAGTTACATGTCTTACACGGAGCTTCCCCTTGACAACCACTAAACGGAGGCCATATTGTTTTGGTCTGCAAGTCCCTCCATTGACATTCCATGTAATACATAAATCCCACAATTGTGGGCTTATAAGCTTCGGTTTTCAGTTTTAGGTAGCGCACCCCATTTGCGCGGGTGTGCGCTGCAGTTAAACATCATAATCCCACTAAAAAAAGTTATTTATAATATTTTTGCAACACTTTTTCATGCCAATGGCCACATATTTGGCCATTGGCATGCTTAATGAAACATATGCACCCTTTATTTGGAGCTGACATAGCTCTGTTTTCATTTTTGCAGAAATGTACTCAGTTGTCAGCTGAGTACATTTCTGCAGCTAACACGTCCGTTACACGGACTGGTTTGGGCTTCTTGGATCGCTCAAATACCTCATTTGCATATCTTGGAGCTGCAAATGAGGTATTGAGCATTTCCAGGCCCAGTCCGTGTAAGAGACGTGTTAGCTGTCTCTTACATGGAGGTTTGGGCTGTTCCTGAATCGGGAGGCTTACACGGAGGCTTACACTACTCTTGAACTCCATGTAAGCCTTCCTGAATCCTGCCCATTATGCCATGTGTTACATTAATAAGGAATAGTGACAATAAAAAATAAGCTCAAGGAGCTCTGTTTATAAATGAAAATATTACCGTTTTGTACAATGTGCTACACATTATGTTAGAGTGAGGGTATTCTTAGTGAATTCATTATAGTACATTAAGGAACAATAACAGGCCTGAAAATATAGAATCAGACTTGTGTTTTCATGTATGCATTCCGTTTCAGGGAAAGACAATTTATTAGAAAGGAAAGATAAAACAGAAATACAAACTGTTCCTTTCTCAAGAGAAAGATGTACTTGCAGTGGAATACTAGATAAGGCACATGCAAGACAAGACTTGGGAAAACATGGCTAAGGAGGCATGCAAAACATTACAGGGATTTGGTATTATGAGAATATACTTCAGACACAGTCAGTGAAATCCATTAGTTAGTTCGGCCTGACATACACAAAAGACTAAATATCCAGCATTTCAGAAAGTAAGTAAGCTTTTGGACTGGTATGCAAAAGGGTCTTTTGCAGTGCAGACACTTGAGCCTGAGTACAGAAATCGGGTCAAATATTCATACTATTCAGGAGGAAAAGACTGTTTCAGCTGATATTATTCAGGAGAATCAGAATATACATGTGCAGAAACGTTGGATATATTTATCAGCACTGTTACTGTCAGCACTCCAGAACTGAAGATGCCATTTGGATATTTGAATATTGTTAACATCTAATAAAGCCTTATTAACTGAACTACAGCGTGTGTAGTTTTAACAGATAAAGACTTTCATTGCAGTTTCATTTCGGTTGTTTCCAGTTAAATGCAGTGTACTACAGTCTTATCAGTTCTTTCACATTACATATAGTATCTATGCACCTGGAAGCTTTGACGATGGCAAAGGCAGCAAACTGAAACTTGAAAGGAAAGATGCACAAGATTGTTATGGGAAAAGATAAAATATCTGGTTTCCACATCTCCTTGGTATTTTTAATAGGAATGTGAAGCAGCTTTCAATCTGCTGTGTGATTAACACTGCATGAAGTCATTACTGGTGACAAATGCAGTGTGACTGGATTAATGCAGGAACCACATAAAACCTTGATAAAACATTCTTAAAGACGCTTAAATGGAACTGCAGGCATTATATGCAACAGTTTTATATAATATTGGTTTTGCTCATACAGCAAACCAAAAGATTTGGATAAAAACACATTATCCCTGAACTTGAGGAAGCATTGACAAGTAGTCACTGTGATATATGGGCTTCTACAATATCATAGGTTCATAGGTAGGTACTAGGCTATTGGCCCTAGGGCCTATACAAGCCTAGGTAAAAAGGTACCTTGGCTTTCGCCACCCAAGAAAATTATTTTCCTGTGCTCCTGTCAAGCAGAACTGCAGAAGTGATCCCCGGGGTGAATTTCTTATTACCCATCCAATCATCAAGATTTGTCTTGAAGAGTGTTAATGAGGAGCTCTGTTTGACATAGATAGGTAGTCTGTTCCAGAGTATGGGAAGTCTCTGGAACAGGAATCTATCCCTCCAGCATGTTCTGTTTATTGTGGTGACAAGGTTTAGGTCCCTAGAGCGTGTAGCTCAGAGGGATTGGGATTTCTTTAAGTGGAGCATGTCCAACAGCTCTGGGTTTGACATAGATTTGTATGTTAGGCAGAGACTACCTTTGAGTAGGCGATATGCGACGGAGTAAAGCTGGAGTTTTTTGAGTCTGTCTACGTAGGGCATCTGTTTGAGGCCAGTAATCCTCTTTGTGAGGTATTTCTGCGGCCTTTCCAGTTGTTGTAGATGTCATGTGAGGTACATACCAAAAGGGGCGTTGTACTCTATAATGTGTCTAATGAGTGATGAGTAGAGGGGAACAATGACCTCTTTTTTTCTCGATGAGAAACCTTTTGTGATGAGGTGTGCCACGTAGAAGGATTTCCTGACTACTGTGACGATGTGATTATCAAAGGAGAGACTGCTGTCCACCTGTGTCATGAAAGAAAAAGGGAGTACACACTGTGAGAATAAAAAATCAAGAAAAAAGGTTATAAAGATGGCATGCATGAACAAGGAATATAATACATAATATCTACTATCTGAGTGCATTATGTTTTGCAGAGATGCCCTTAGAAATGTAAAGAAATTATTTTCTTGCTCTTATAAAAGACTGCTGACTTACAACACAGTACAAATCTTTTCTAGACTAAACAATCTGGGTCAGGAGACTTGTGAAAATACAAGAGGAACTGTCAAACTATTAAAGAATTGCTGTACAAATGTGTGACTTTATGCAAACATGTTATGGTCTTTCAACAAATTTGCAACTTTATGAAAACAATGGCATGTTGTTACAGAGGTATGGCCTGTCTTTGCACTAGACATGCTGACAGTCTCACTTGGTTTGAGTAATATAAGAGCCTCATTATGATTCTGGATTTGTTGACAATCTCTGTTCAACAACATGATCTATAATAATCCTATAATGATTGTGGCTTTCTTTTTAAGGGTGTTTAGAAATGTTTTGATGCATTATATATTAATTTTATGGTCAAAACTGCAACCATCTGGTAAGTGTATTTATGCAAATGCTAACCAAATGTGTATGATTACTAGTGAAATTTCATGATTACTGCTGTATATCTTTCTTTGTAAAACAATACTGTAAGACTGTCCCCTGTGGTACAGGAAGTAATAGATCACTGCTACTAAATGAACACAAGTACCAACAAGTACTACAATGGCTCATTCCTCAAAACAGACTGAGCTGGGAGAAAATGTCAGGTCCTTTAGTTACAGCAAGAAAATATGCAGCCTGGTACTGAAAAAAATAATACATTTTTAATTAGTTAATATAACTTTGCATATGTAGTGCATGTGCTACTAGCCTGAGCATATCATTATGTACTTTGGTTGTTGTTGTTGTGTCTTTTGGTTAGGGGTCGCCACAGCGGAACTCTGGTCTGCTAATGTTTGGTAGTGGATTTTTACGTGCCGAGTTACCAGCCTGACGCACAACCTTCAACAAAGGCACACCCATTCATGCATGCCTCCACACAGAAGACGCTCTAGCTGAGAATCGAACGTGACAACGTCTTGCTGTGAGGCAACAATGCTACCGCAGCACCACTACCGTGGGTATATCATTATGTACTTTGGTCAATACTTCAATTTGAAGGTGGTCTCAGTCCCAGGCAGTGTGGGCACAGAAGATTGTTTGAAGCATCATACATGAGAATGGCTATGCATTTTAGACAGCTTTAGAGAGACGAAAAACATGCATCAAGTCTTTACGGAGATTAAATATTACTATGATAACTGTTTAGTATGGCAAGTCTACCAACTACATGGCCATATAAAATGAGTGGGTGATACTGTGAGACACAAGGCAAGCATAAAAAAAAATAACAAATGTATTACTCTTACAGATGAAACTCATATGACAATGTTCAGTTTAATGTACAATTTGACTTCAGTATTGTTATATCCATTTGACTCACTTTTCTACTACAGCATCAGAACAGGCCATGTACCAAGTGAATGGAGGACTGCAATGGTTATCTCTTTTCAGATGGGTGGACCATCGACTGACCCCAGGAACTGCAAACCCATTTGTCTGACAAGTCTAATGTGCAAAGTCATGGATCAAATTGTAATGGAAATGATCGACAAAGACATTGGCAACCTACAGACACTAGACCCAACCCAGTCTAATTTTGTCAAAGGAAGGCCATGCCTACTTAACCTGGAACACTTGTTTGAGAGGGTCAGCAAGGCAATGGAGGGGAAAACAGTGCATAATATTTACCTATGCCTGGCTAAGGTGTTCAATACAATACCCCACTAGGGTTCTGTTGACAAACTCACCAAACTATACATAAATTCCCTGCATAATTTACTGGATTTCCATCTGGCTCACAGATAGGACCCAAGAAGTCAGGACTGATGAAGCCACCTCTACCAAGAGACCGGTCACCAACTGAGTATCTCAGGGTTTAGTGCTGGGCCCACTCCTGTTTGGCATTTACTTCTCAGAGGTCAAGGCTAATGTCAAAGGCCTCTGGCTCACCAAGTTTGTAGATGACTGCAAATTGGCATCTATCATAGATTCCCCCCATGACACTAACATCCTGTAAGAGGGTTTAACACACACAAATGACCAGTGTCAAAGTCACAGATTAAAACTCAGTGCCAAGAAGTGCATTATTTTAATCTTTCGGAAAAAGTCTACCCAGGTTAATTACTCTATTGATAAGCCACCTCTAAGAGTTGACCCATTAGGTAGGTAAGTGCGAATATATGTAGACAGTAATCTAGCCTTTGACCAACATGTAGCCAAGGTAATAAGAAAATCATTCTATGTCACCCAACTTATAAGTAAGGGTATAGTATCCGGGTCCAAGGAAGTTATAGTGCCACTTTACTCAGCCCTTATCATACCCATCATTGAGTACAATGTCCCCTTTGGTATGTACCTGACGAGACATATGGAACAGTTGGAATGCCCACAGAGATTCCTCACCAGAAGAATCCATAGTATTAACATACTGCCCTATACAGATCACCTTAAAGCCCTAGCTCTGTACTCAGTATCTTACAAGTTACTGAGAGGCAATCTATGCCTGGTATATAAAGCATCCTCATATCCAGCCTTGACAGACCTTCTGCACATCTACAAAACAAATAACACCAAAAGGACTGGCTCCAAGGATTTAAACCTTACTTGTAACATAAATAGAACATATTGCTGAGACAGATATGTGTCTCAAAGGATCCGCACACTCTGGAGTAGGCTCCCCATCCATGTGAAGTGGAGACTATTCCTAACCCTATTCAAATGTAACTTTGACCATTGGATGGGAAATCAAAAATCCACACCGGGTCTGGCCCCCATGTCTCTAATAGACAGTGGCTGACAGTAAATATTTCTGAACCAACATACCCCCCAACTAAACCTTTATCAATCTCCTAGCTAACATATTCCTCTAAGCAGACACCCACTTTACATATGGATACAACTGAGTTGGGTTGCATGGCTAGGCTTATAAAGGCCTGGCATTCATTAGCCTGGTATATCCCTATGAACCTATAAAACTATAAAATAACTGTAAAAAAAATCAGTAACCTAAACTGACTGTGAGATCTCTAGGTATGACAAGCAAAACAGAGCATTACTACATGCTGTAATTGGAATTTTTGTAGTCATCAGCTTTAATAGTCAGTTAGGTGCTATGAGAAATGGAAAAGCTTATTCTAAATGTATAGATGACAACATCTCAAGGCTTAATTGATTTGACTGGTATACAGAATAAATGCATTATATATGTCATTAACAAAAGAATGTGTATAAAAATATATTCAAAAATTTCAAAAAACAAAGACATAGAATGGGTTCAAATGAAGTATGCAAGAATTGTGTGTATAAAGTAGTGCCTGAAATATTAGACTTGAGAATGGGAATCATGCCAAGGTACACTGTGAAAATGTGAAGAATGTGATTGGTGGATGGTTTTACACATGATTTCACATGCAGATTGTATGAAACTGCCAGATGCACTGGTATCAATTGTCAAATTAAAAATAAATAAAATAAATAAAGCCCTAAGACACAGGTGCACTGAGTCTTATCCGTGGCTTAGATGTCTATTGAAAAGTAGAGGAATAAAGAGGCTTAATTTGCCTGCAGCTGTTCTAGGAAAGGAGTGCTGAGGGGTGCAGGATCCCCAGAATCACTGATGGAGACCAGGGATCATACGGGAACATGTAATCTACAAGTAGGGTAAGGCCACTTGATTACATTGTATGTGGAGATGTGTGTCCACTGTAAAATCCCATTGCATGCCATCCAGTTTGGATGTGCATGGCATATGCCAAGAAAAGTATGACTTAATGGAAAAAAACATAGTTCTAGTCCATGGATGATGGCTCTCACTACTCCCCACAGGGAACAAATGGGCTGAAGGGCTATCCCCCAGGCAAATGAAGAAGCCCACAGAGCAACTCAAAGGTCCATCTTGATGATTAGTCTACGGGGCACAGGGACCCAAAAACATATGTGAAACTAGTCAAAGAAAACTGAATCCTGGTGTCAAAATATATAACAGTGCAACAGTTTTTATCTTATTTGACCCCAGTTTGCACAAATATGTAATGTTATTATGGGTGTCTCAATATGTTCATAGGTTCATAGGTGTGTACTAGGCTAATGGCCTTGGGACCTTTACAAGCCTAGCCATAGGATTACCCTGGCATAGTGCCACCTGACCTTAGTTCCCAGTGCCTCTGCCAAGTAGAGTCACTGGTGTTATCCCTGGGGTGAATTTGCTGTTTCCCATCCACTCATCAAGATTTCTCTTGAAGAGGGTCAGTGAGGTGCTCTGTTTAACAAGTATGGGAAGTCTGTTCCATAGCATGGGCAGTTTCTGGGTTATGAATCTGTCCCTCCAGCATGTTCTGTTAATTGTGGTAATGAGGTTGAGGTCTCTGGAGTGTGTGATGTGGAGGGATTGGGATTTCTTTAGGTGTAACATTTCTAACAGGGCTGGGTCAGACATGGCTTTGTAAGTCAAGCAAAGATTGCCTCTAAGTAGGTGATATGAGACGGAGAATAGTTGGAGTTTTTTTCAGTCTGTTCATATAAGACAAGTGTTTAAGGCCTAGGATCCTCTTTGTCAGGTACTTTTGCGGCTTCTCCAGTTGTTGCAGGTGTCTAGTGAGGTAAATGCCAAATGGGGCATTGTACTCGATGATTGGCCTAATGAGGGAAGAATAGAGGGAGACAATGACTTCTTTCTTCCTGGATGCAAAACCTTTAGTAATGAGATGTGCCACATAGAAGGACTTTCTGATCACAGTGGCAATGTCGTGATCAAAAGAGAGGTTGCTGTCAACCTGTGTTCCCAGATCTCTTATAACGTCTTCTGTGTTCAGTGGACTACCATCAATGTGGTAATTCATGGGAACTGGGTTTTTCCCAAAGGGGATTGCGACACATTTTTTTGGCATTGAGCTTAAGGCCATGGTTCTGACACCAGTCGTTGGTCACAGTGAGGCCATTCTGTAGGATGTCAACATCACTTGGGGAGTTATTAATAGCTTCCAACTTGCAATTGTCTGTGAACTTTGTCAGCCAGAGTCCCTTTGTATTGGCCTGGACTTCAGAGAAGTAGATACCAAACAGGAGAGGACCCAGGACTGAACCCTGTGGGACTGCACTCATGACTAACTGGCAGTCTGACTTGGAGTCAGCTACTTTCACACTGTGGGTTCTATCTGTGAGCCAGTTTGCAACCCATCTAGTGATATAGGGGTTGATGCCAAGCTTAGTGAGTTTTTCTATGATTCCTGAGTGGGGAATGGTATCAAAAGCCTTGGCCAGATCAAGATAGGCTGTATGAACCACCTTGCATTCATCCAGGGCTCTGGTGACTGACTCAAAGAAGTTGACCAAGTTGAGAAGGCATGATTTACCCTTCACAAAACCAAACTGTGTGGGATCCAGAGTTTGGAGATTCCCTATAACCTTGTTTATTAGGTCCATGATGATGCGTTCCATAGCTTTGCATATCAGACTTATCAGGCTAATGGGGCGATAGTTCCCATGGTCTGTAATCACTCCTCCCTTGTGAATAGGCATAACTGTAGCAGTGCACCATTCAGCAGAGACAAAGCCTGAGGTGAGGCTGTGATTGAACAGCACACACAGGTGAGGTGCCAGTTCACTCTGTAGTTCATGTGGAACACGAACACAACCAGGGATATTGTCAGGTCCCATAGAAGCTGCATTCTTGGCCTTGAACAGTGCTATTTGAACCTTTGCAGCAGTAATACTGGGTGCCTGGCGATCTACTGGTATTGTGATTGACCCTTGGGGGGGGGGTAAAGTTGGCACTGAATCTGTCGGCCAGTATACTAGCAATATCTTTTGGCTTGGTATAGGAGGTACCATTGTGGAGTAGCGCAGAGCAAATCTGGGTATTGCCATGGAGATTCTTTAAATTACTATAGAAGGCCATGTGGTTGTCTTTACTATCTGCTGCAATTCTGTTTTCATACCTAGCTTTAGAGGATTTGATGAGGGATCTCAACTTTTTGTTGAGGCAGATAAGGGAGTTTTTCCAGTCTTGGGACTTCACCTTATTCCACATCAGTTTCCTCCTTCTGTTGTAGAGTTTGTTTATGGTAGGGGACCACCAGATGGGCTTCCTTTTTTTGGAGGAGTGTGTCTTGGTTCTACTGGGTATGGCAAGATCCATGCATTTGTGTACATGTTCATAGAGTGCATTGGTGTATGATTCTTCAGTCACGCAACTATTCTCCATTTGCATGGGTGCCGTGAAGTTAGCCCCTTCTGTTTTTAGGAACCCAAAGTTAGTTTTGGAGAAGTTTTTCATGGTGGTTTACCTTTGCTGGGGGGGTGGGAAGGATGTGGATTTCCAAGGTGATTAGGTTGTGGTCAGATCTAACCAGGGAGAAGCTGACTATTTGGTGCAGAGCAACGGTCACCCATGTTAGTAATGACTAGGTCAAGGATGTTGCTACTGCTAGTGGGGGTAAGAACAAGCTGGTCCAGGGCATTGGAATTAATTAACTCCAGGGAAAGTTGGGCAAGTGCATCAGTACATGAGTAGTTTACCCAGTTAATGGAGGGGTAGTTGAAGTCGCCTAGTAAGAAGAGAGTGTTAGGCTGGACCCTAATATTCTCCGGGGTGCATAGGAATATGGAGTGCGTGTCTTGGGACATGGCTGAGGACCTATAGCAGGCTACAACCTGAATCGCTGTCTTGCCCAATGTTAGCTGCACCTGAAATATCTCTGATGCATTATGTTGGGCTACCAGTCTGGAGGTGTGTGCATCCTTTATGAATATGGAGACATCACCGCCTTTGGAGCTTCAGTCTAAGTTCTGGGGCCGAAAGGTGTGGAATGAGTTATAGCCTGGTAGTGCAGGGGTGCTTTCTGCTGCCTTGAACCAGGTCTCTGTTACAGCACAAATGTCGATGTTCTCCATTTTAAGGAGTGCCTCGGGTGAGTGCATTTTGAGATTTAGACTTCTAGCATTGAGCAACATGACCCTCAGATTGCATTTGTTTGTAGCTGTTACGGTGCTAATTTGGTCTTTGGAACACCGCCTAGAAAAGGCACGATAGGGGTGGCAAGAGCCTTGGCCAGTATCCAGAAGCCCAGGGGTGACAGATGCAGGCCATCTCTGGCAAAGCATCGAAGTCTGTCAATCGTGTCATCCCAGGCAGACAGATACTGGATCCCCTTAGAATGAAACCAAAAACTTAGCCAATTGTTGAAATCAATCATTTTCTGCTTGTTCTGTGGTATTATTCCGGGTGATAGTAGGATGCTGCTCAGGGCTGGGGTCATACCCACTTGGGCTACATAAAAGGGATGGGAGGGTGTCCTAATGGTTAAGGTGTTTGCCCTACAAACACAAGGTGCAGGGTTTGAGTCTCACAAGGGATAATTGACTAGGCTTACAATGGCTTGCAAGGGCAGTTAGCTTAGTACTAACCTACCTATGAATCCGAGAGCTCCATGTCTCTTTTCATGTAGTCCAGGGAGGTACATCTCAGGTCATTCACACCTATATGAACAATGACAGAGTCATATTTGTACCTGTTGTTGAGCGACCTGAGTGCATGCTTATGTGTCGGATCCTGGCACCTGACAGGCAGCTGAATGTTACTTTTTCCTTATTCAATCTAGTGAGTGAGACATCAGTGTGCCTCACTATCGAGTCACCTATAACTAGTGTGTTCGGCATGCTGTTTAGCCTTAGGGGCTTTGGTTGAGTGGCACACTGTTTAGGAGAGTTATGTGTCTTGTGATTAGTGTTGTGTTGTGGTGGTCGAGTGCCTTTCTGTCCTGGAGGGCTCTGCTGCTTGGGTAAATTTGTATTGAGACCCTCCATGAAGGTGGGTGTGTGGCTTGTGTTTTTATGTGAGGGCAGTACTGGTGTGTGTTCTGGAAGGCTATGTGTTCCATGTCGTGTGGTGAAGTGTTGACCTTCTCCTCTTGACCAGCTATTCCAGTCTTGCCTGGAGAGTGTGTGGCTTCCAATTTGGATATATAAGTGCATCTCTCGCAAGTATGAGTGTTGGAAGGTAAGAGGAGAGGGTTGTCGGTGTACATGAGGCAGTTGCTACATTGCCTCAGGATGGCCAAGGTCACCAGGTTAATAGGAGAAAGCACAGGGAACTGACCTTTAGACATGCCTGGCGGGGTGGGCATTGATGATAAGTACTAGATCTGTTTCCTTATAGAACGTTTAGTGCTGGTAGGACTCGTGTGCTACAGTAATTGCTACAAGAAGTCTGGTAAAGTGCTAGACTAATAAGCTAGTATAAGTACAGGAGAGGAGAGAACTAGTAGATCTAAGGGAAAAAATTTGAAGAGCAGGCTCTGGCACTGCTCAGAAGCTTTCAAACAGTCCTGAATACAGCAAGTCTGTATCTGGACTAGACTAGTTATGGGAAAGGCAGGAAACAAGAGCAAATGTGGGCTTTTAATCCAGAAAGTTGAGAGAGATGGAAAAACTGCCCAAACGGCCAATAAACTACAATTTCTGTACCAGAAACCACTCCTCTTGTGGTAGATAGGCTACCTAGTGCTTACCACTCCCACTGATAAGCTAGAAGGCTTCCCACCAACACAGACAGGCTTGGGGGGCTCAGAGGCTTACAGTCTTGGACACAACAAGTCTTTATCTTGACTAGACTAGTTACAAGAAAGGGGGAAACAAGGGCAAACAATGGGACAGTAATAGACAAAAGATAATTCTGATGGAGGCTAAGTCAAATGAATTGGACTTCATAAATTATAAGTCATTCTTTGGATTGTTTGCATTGCTTCTCAGTGAATTCATTTCATACAATATTGTAGTTACAGAAAATGTTACAACACTAAACAGGTGCATGAGTTAATGCGGCTGTTGAGCACACAGTATTCTATTTCCCCAGAGGTAAATTTCATATATGTGGGACAGAAACGTAAAGATGAGTATGTAACACTGCAGGTAATCATGTAGTATTAAGTTATTTCATAAAACACAAGAGAAAGTCATTTCACAGATGCTGTGTTTTCACTTTTGGTTATGCAGAACTTGCAAAAGTGGGAAAAGGTGGGCTTATTTACACTTTTTCTAAGTTTGTGTGACCTCAGTGTTAGTATTTAAAAATAATGTGAGTAGGGGCTTATCCTCACATTGGGGTGCAGGGGGTCTTGCACTTCCTGCAAAAAATGTTTAGTAGTGTTGAATGATGTCCTCAATATCACAATTTTGGAGTGCGATTTTCATGAAGGTGTAGATATTTTAGTGGCAATTAATCACATGCCAATTTAACAATGTGCAAGTATTCATAGCAACTACAACTGAGTATTCATTTTTTGTAAAGGTCCTACTCAGTTCTGTTAGGGCAAAATTAGTTACTCCATAACTGGAAAGTTACTGTTTTAGAAAGAGATGAAACCACATAGGTAAACACACACACATGCATATATGTTCTTTGTGTGGATCATTGCCGAGGTTGTAACTTTAGAGAACTCTGCTACATGTTAAAGTCTGATGTCTGGCCAGAATTTAAGATGTGAGCACCATTCCACCTCAGGTGGGCTGCCATTACTTTACCTCAGATATATTAATGTACGTAGTATAAAAGTGATGCCCAGCCATGCCATATACACTTCTTTATAGCCACGTTCACTTAATATGCAATCCACCATTCAGCAGGGATAATGTATTTAAGTCTGTCAGTCCTGGCTTTGACTGAAGAGCAGGGAAGATAAGTATTCTGATGGGGACCCTTCCATTTTATTTTTTCTACAGAGCCTTTATCATCTATTTTTTAAAGACTATCTCAGCATCTATGAGATGCATGTCCAGCATGAAAGTGTCCACTCCAAATACAATTATTAAATATGCTTGTAGACATTATATTCCTTATAAAGATTTTTGGGATTATTATGTTTTTTTTTTTTGTCTGAGGTCAGATCTTGATATCAGTAGTTGCAATATTTGTCAGTGATTCAGACCCAAGATTATTAGGGACAGACATAAAGCTGTCCTGGTTTACCTAAACAAAAATAAGCTGGAGACCATCTTAGATGTCTACTATGTCCTTGGATTCTCACACTAGCTACATGGAGATCCGCAAAAGGCAGAAAAAACTGAGAAGTTTAAGGCAAAGCCAAGGTAGTCCAGGGAGATGGACAGCTTTCTTCAGGACCATAGGTTCAAAGATATCAGCTATGTGGAAGGGAAAAAATGGCCTGCCCTTGACATCTGTTATAGTTCAGGTCTTTGGCAATACACTTGTAGAGGCCACTGTGCTGTCGGTTCCTATTATGTCTCAGTGAACTGAACAACCATCAAAGAAGCTGAAAGAAGATAATGAACAGATGTCCCCTCCTGAACACTGCTTGATTGTTACACAACAGGAGGGCAGTAAACCCTTGGGGATAGTCAAGGAGGATGTCCATGCTGCTAAGAAAGGGGACCCCAGGAACATCTCCACTCATACTTCAAAATCCCAAATGGCCACAAATTATTATAAGAGCCAGACTTCTGAGACCTACACCAAGCAACTTGGTGGGTCACAAGTCCCTAGTTCATTCCTGCCTTCCTTCCAAGATTGGGATAAGATGAATCAGGATTTTTTTCCATTTCTTACAAAATTTAAAGCCTGATCCAGGACAGCTTTCTGTGTTTAGAGTCCAACTTTCAAAAAAAAAAAAAAGTAGAACAGTCTCCTGTGAGGGAATCAGACTCCTCAGACTAAGAGGAGATGAGAAGAAACTGTATTATAAGCTGGAGATGTCTTTCTCTCTATCCTGTGACACAAATAGTGAGGTCACTTTCCCTCTGACTCACCCCCAGAGGTCCTCTGTTTTGTAGACATACTCTCTTAGCATCAAAGCATCAAAGCAAAAGGCTGCTAAACAGATTGCATACCCAATATCTATACTCATAAATAGGACTATCCAAGAGGGAACCATACCAGATATATGGAAAGTCTCTCACATTATCCCACTACACAAAGGTGGTAACTCTATTGACTACACTAACTTTAGACCTATTGCTCTTCTCTCACCTCTAGCTAAGATAATGGAGAAATGTATCCATCAGCAGCTTGTACAGTATCTCTCTTTACACAACATTATAGCCAACTGTCAACATGGCTTTAGACCTCACCATAGCACCTCCACTGCCCTCCTTTCCTTTGTTGATACCATCAACAACTATCGTAACTCCAATCTTTTCTCATCTGCTCTATTCATTGACCTCTCTAAAGCTTTTTACATGGTGAACCACTCTTCCCTTATTAACATCCTTGAATCCCTCTCATTTGATAACCTGGCTATTAAATGGTTTACTTCTTATCTAAGCAACAGACATCAAGCCGTTCTTTGGGACAATCATATCTCTTCATTATTGCCTGTTTCTATTGGAGTCCCACAGGGCTCCATTCTTGGGCCACTTCTCTTCTCCCTTTACATAAACGATCTTAACACTGTAATCCCTCAAGCTACCTGCATCCGATATGCTGATGACTCCACTATTATTTGTTCAGCATCTACCTCTTCAGAGCTACTCTCTCTAACTCAAACTACCTTCAACACTGTAGAAACTTGGTTTACTAGACGGTACCTCCTCCTCAATGCTAAAAAAACTAAACTTCTCCTTTTCACTCCTACCACTCGAGCCTCCCCATTAAACTTCAACATCTTGTCAAATGACACCACTATCATCTCTCCTGACTCGTCAACTAAACTGCTAGGAATAAACATTGATAACAATCTCACTTTTGATCAACACATCAATAACATCATCAAAACAGTTAACAAAAAAATAGGATCGTTATACCGTATTAAACCATTTCTTACACCTTCTACCAGAGCTACTATCGCCCACTCCCATCTGATATCTACTCTCTTTTACACCTCACCTATTTTCACTAACCTTAAGAAGGCTAACCTAAATAAACTAGCAACTTGTTACAATAGCATTGCCCGCTTTGCCACCGGTAACCCTTTCAGAACACATCACTGTCATAACCTAAAACTCCTTGGCTGGCTAGAGCTACAAAACTGTCTTATGATCTCACAACTTACTATTGCCCACAAGATACTTTACCAACCTGATAACACCCCTATACTTTCTCAACTTTTAATCCCTTATAACAATCTTACCTCCCTTCGATCTTCTTCTAAACTCATGACCAAATCTGTAAAATCCCATAACTTAGCTGGTGACTCTCTGTTCACTAATACTGTAGGTAGGACATGGAATCTGCTACCCACAGATATCACTCTAATCTCCTCCTTACCACTCTTCAAACAAAAAATCAAACTGTACTTCCAAAATCACTGGCTTTGTTCCTGTAGGACTCCTGACTAACCTTCTTCATTCCCCCCTACTCTACTTTAACTATATACTGTGCTTATTAGCTACACATATACTTACTTTTTTCTTGCCCTGTTGCTCTCCTCTTATGCTCTGACTCACTCCTCTTTTTCTCTCCCCTGCCATCTTTTCCATCTTCTTACTTCTTCTCCTTACTAGACTATTGTTTCTCACTCTTCTCCTCTCTTGTATTACTACTTTAATCCCTTCTAATCTCTTGTTATACTTCTTTCTCTCCGACGGATTATTGAAACTAATTGCTAATCTTTAGCATTTTAATTGTGATGCTTCTACTGACCTAGTATATTTTTTGTGTGTGCCTTAGGTATTTGTTGTTCTTATTACTAAATGTATATTCTTATTGTACTTAAATTTTTATTAATATGTCTCTTTGTATTGATTTATGTGTGGAGCTTTTCTCCCCGGGCCTCTACTGAAAATGGACATATATCCAGCTAGACTAGCCTGGTTAACAAATGTAAAATAAAATAAATAAATAAAATATTTAATGACAGAAGCTTTCTAACTGCAGGCACATGAGGACCTCTTGTTTTGTTGATATATTCTCTTTAATGACAAAAGATTCTAACTGCAAACACATGAGGCCTTGACTTTCCATAAAAGAGTGATGAAACTTCTAGGATTCACCTAGCCCAAACTATTAGCTCTTCCAGTCCAGGAAGCTCACCTGGATGTTTTGATGCTATCCCCCCAAGCACCAGTTTTTTCTGGTCCTGCCCATACAAAGCCTGACCATTTGTACAAGGTGCAGGATGGTCATAAGTTATTTTACAAGAATCACACTGCAGATCCAGGCACACTGTCACTAAAATCTGCTAGAAGAACCAGATGCTTCTGTGGTGCAACACTCTCCCTATCACGCAGAAAGTAGAGTATTTTTTAAACACCTTTATTGAATTATCACTTAAGACATACATTTATATAAAAAAAATGTTAACATGTTCACAGTTGCACATTATACATCACATATATTATTTATACAATTATCAATCCAACATTACATAAATTGATCAACTCCTGCCTTCCCTTAAACCTCACACCTCCTCCACAAAACTGTTCTGCATGTATTGTTCCCACAATTTCCTTTTTTTCATGTAGTTTGCTCCTACACTTTTCTAAAGATCCCAGTTTCATTTTTTTATCTCTGTTACAATATTAAATACTTAAAATACAGTTGGTTTAGGCTTCGATTTCCATATTCTAGTAACTGCTTTTTTGTCAAACACTAGAATTAAACTTAATAAGGCCTTTCTATGTCTAGACAATTCACATCTGGAATCCCAACTCAAAATATAATCTCCTTAGTTGCACTCATTTGCTCACCCAATATTTCTAACAAAGTACTCTGTAGGGAATTTTTAAAGTCTACCAACTCATCACACTCTCAAAACATATGTTCCCAATTACTTCTTGAATCTCCATCACACCTTCAACATTTGCCATCTACCAGAGGTAAAATTCTTTAAAGTCGGTTTGTGATATAAAAGTACCTTTGCAAACAATTCCAAGCAGAACTCCCAAAGCTTCTAGACTTTGTTGCATATTTAGGAGCCGTATACATGTCCTCGTATTGTTTCCTTGTGAATTGCTTATCCAATCTCTCTTTCCAATCTTTTCTAACCTCTTCTGGTTGATTCATATAGTTATCATGCAGTATATTTTATATGCCCTACTAATTATCTATTTTTCAACAGCAACTTCTGCTCTGGATTCAACTAGAAACTCCATCAGAGCAAGGGTTTCACTTAGGATTCCCCTAGATAGACCAGATTATTGGTAAGGAAAAAAAGTATATGCTGTTGCGGTCCTGGAATTTAAGGACTTAAATTGCCAAATTTTCAGGAGCATATCCTCAAGTGATCTATTAACAGTTGTGAAACGCAAGAAGAAACCCAAAAGGTTCCCCTCCTTAGACAAGATCAAACATCATAGCAACCAGAAAAGCATGCTCTGAAATATGAGTATGACACTGTAGTTGCAGCATCCAGGGCTACTGCAATGGAATCAATATTCAGTAGACATTCTTGGCTGAGGATTTGCTCCCGATCTCAGGATGAAGAGGTGTAGCTCCTCAATGTACACCTTTTCAATGATCTTCTCCCATGCATATAATATGATCAAGAAACTTGAGGACAGGGGAAAAACATGTAGTCAGTGAGACACATGTTCAACATTCCTCTCTTAAAATATAATAACAAGTCATATGTGGAAAGGTCACTCAGAAGATAAAATGGCAACACGATGACAAAGGGATGTAGGGGGACCTCAGGATCATACCCCTAGCAGGAAACAGTGTTGACAATACCAGACTCCTCCTCTTGCCAAATTCCAAACACCCCACCATCTCCTCAAGCAAACTTTACAAAAAATCCTAAGACTGGCATTGGAGACCACCTGGCCTCTTGTGCCAAACAGTGGTTCCATAGCCACAGACCAGTGGGTGTTCAATGTACTCTCAATAGGATACAAAATCCCACTTTTTGTCCAGGCCACAGAAGAAGGTAATTATATCAGCACCAAAAACCTAAAGTGAAGCCTATCCTGGTGGAAATGTTGGCCCAAGATACCACACAAGAGATGCACCTCGGACAGGAGGGAAGAGGGTTCTACTTAATGTTCTTTCTGGCAGCAAGGAATGATAGCTCCTGGAGACCCATTTCAGCATCCTTACAAAACTAAACAAATACCAAAAATTGAAAATGCTAACTCTGCAGCCATTGCTCCCACTTCTGAATCCTCAAACATTCCTGTTAACACTAGACCTCCAAGATGCCTATCATCATATACCAGTTTTCAAAAGGCACAGGCAGTACTCGAGGCTTGTGGCAGGGGGGCTTACATTACCAGTTTACCTCCTTGATCTTTGGTTTAGCTTCTGTACCCAGACTATTCACCAAATGACTGATCTCAATGATAGCATGTTGCAGAACCAAGGATATCCATATATATCCCTACATGAATGACTCCCTGATCCAGGCTTAATCACTCATAAACAAGCAGATGATCCTAGATTACATGCTGTAGTGCCACAACAGTTTAGGTTTCAGCCTAAACCAGCTGAATTAAAACCTGTTCAGCAAAGAAGATGGTACTCTTCATGGCAATCCTGGACATAAATATTTGCAGGACCTTTCATCCAATAGAGAAAGCAGAGTCTCTGAATGCCTTTTCAAAAACATAACAGACTTATCAAATGAACTGCCAGTCTGACCCTGAAAATTCTAAGACACATGGTATTAACCACCCTAATGCTTCAAATTGCAATGATTCCTGAAGAATACCTGAGTCCAACAAATAGAACTTCTAGAAAACTTCATTCCAAAAAAAACTACACCAGTTGATAAACTAGATTCAAAGAAATGATGGGACATCTTTCAAACAAACAAGCCCCAACCACACTATAAACAGATATGCTTTTACACCAAGCCTTGGGAGTCCACATCTTCAACCTTAAAGTGCATGGCGTATACAGCATTCAGGTGAGAAACCCACACAAAAACATAAAGCAAATTTTAACAGTCATTTATACTATGAGAGCTTTCAAGAAAGTCAGGGTATTAGGGATGCTGAAGGTAATTACAGACAACAGCAAATAATGTAGTAATTAAACAAACAAACAGGAGAGAACTCACTCCTACTACCAAAGCAGGTTAGTCATGTAGGCCAGAGATCAGATCATGCAATACAAGATGCTCCTGATAGTGTCATACATTTCCCACATGAGAACTATATGGCTGACCAGTTGAACCCGACCTTGATGAACACAAACAAATAGAAGCCGCAAAGAGAGGCATTCCAAGACATTACATAATGGTAGGGTGTACCAAAAATAGACCTCTTTGCTTCTCCAGTCAGCAAACAATGTAGAACTTCTGCTTCAGATTACCTCCAAAAGAATCTTGGGCAGCAGATACCTTCTCCTTGGAATGGGGTGGTCTGTTTCTTCTAAATGAACACACATGTCAACAACTGGTGATGAAAAAAATGGTTTAATACTAAATGGTAAAAAGTGCAATATCATTGCATTTGATAAACAATCCCTTCATACAACTTATAATATAGACAACACCCCTCTTCAAAATGAAAGTGCAGACAATTCCCTTGTTATTGACCCTCATGTAGGAACAGTGGTTAGGAAATGTATTTACCTTGCACAGATGAATGCAAACAGTATTTCATTTAGATCCAATGAAGTTTTTGTCCCTGTGTATGCTGTAATGATCATACCTATTATCTAATACAATGCCCCTTTTGGTGTGTGTATTACTAGACATATCAAGCAACATAAGAAACCCAGGATCTGCCTAACAAAAATGATCACCGGCTTAAAAAACAAGAGCTACCAGTAGAGGTTGGAAGCACAGTCCCTATACTCACTGTCCTATAGACATCTTTGAGGCGATCTGTGCCCTGCCTTTTTGGTCATTAGGGATTCAGTAGTCCAAGATCTATTATATTTTCACAAATCAAACAGTCCCATTAACATTGCAATCTTGGATTTAAATCTGATTCAGCAAATAAACAAAGCATGTTGATGAGAAAGATTCATTACCCAATACATACCCCTTCACAGGTGCAAACCTCCATTCCAAATTAAACAATGTGCCACACTTTCTTCCTTCAAAAAGTATTAGACAACTGGATGGGTATCTAGAAATTAACCCCAGGCATGACAGGTCTGCTGCGCTTTGAAAAAAGAGGTAAGTTCTAAGGGTGGTATTGGCAAAAAAAATTGCAACTAGGCCCTGCTGTCTTGTATTTTCTATGATTCACCATCTCTGCCAACCTCCACTACTAGCTCATGCCCTTCATTTCAGTTGCAACCAGTTCCAACTTCCCTCATTTGCACTCTTCTCCAAAAACTAAAACCAGCCACCCCCTCAGCTGACCAACTACCTGCAGAATATCTGCAAAAAGCAGCTAAAGCCATAGCCTATCCCATTTCCATACTGATTAACAGAACCATAAATGAAAGTACCATCCCACCTATTTGGAAAATCTCTGACATTATCCCCCTTCATAAAGGTGGTAACTCAAATGAATTTTCAAACTATTGCCCCATAGCCTTACTTTCTCCTTTGGCAAAAATAATGGAAAAATGCATACATAGGCAACTACTACACCACCTAATCCAAAACAACTTACTTGCTAATTGTCAACATGGTTTTAGACCATTCCACAGTACCACCACCGCCTTCTTATCCTTTTCTGACTGCATTAACAAAAACTGTAACATCAACATTCTTTCCTCTGCTCTCTTCATCGATCTTTCTAAAGCTTTCAATATGGTTAACCACCAGCTACTTAAAATATACTCAAATCCCTTTCACTGGATGCACTGCCTATACAATGGTTCCAATCATACTTAGACAATAGACAGCAGGCTCTGCTATGGGATAATAATCTATCTACCCACCTCCCCATTACCCTTGGTGTCCCTCAAGGCTCCATATTAGGCCTGCTCCCATTCTCCATTTTTATTAATGACCTACACTCAGCAATTCCTCAAGCTACCTGTATACAATACGCGGATGATTCCACAATAATATGGTCAGCCACTTCACCATCTGAACTACAGTCCCTAACCCAAAAGGCATTTAATACAGTTGAAAAATGGTTTCTACAGCTCTGCCTCCTTCTGAACCCCAAAAAAAACAAAACTCTTGCTCTTCACTCCTACCCGGAAGTCCACCCCAGTAGATTTCACAGTCATATCTAGTAACGGCACTCTCATATCTCCTGACCCAACCACCAAACCCGTAGGAATAACAATAGACAGCAACCTTAACTTTGACACTCATATTAACAACACAATAAAAACAATCAATAGAAAACTGGGCTCCCTGTATAGGATCAAACCTTTCCTTACACCATTAGCTAGAACCACTATAGCCCACACTCATCTAATCTCTACACTTCTCTATGCTTCGCCTATATATATACTAATCTGTCAAAAAACAACCTCAACAAACTGGCAAACTCCTACAATAATATTGCTAGATTTGCCACTGGCACTCCATTTAGAACCCACTACTATTAATCTAAAGCAGTTAGGATGGCTAAAGCTACAAAATCAGCTTCAATTTCACCAGCTTACCATTTCCCATAAGACCCTTTACCAACCTACCAATACTCCAATGCTTTCTAGCCTCATTACCCCCTATAAAAATCTTAAAAATTTAACGTTCATCAAATTAACTACTTGTTTGCATAAGTAAATCCAACAACATGGCAGGAGACTCTCTGTTCTCTAACACTGTTGGGGAAAACTGGAACCTACCTCCCAGTGAACTTTCATCACTGTCTTCAATATCACTTTTCAAACATAAACTGAAACTATACCGTAGAACACATTGGTTATGCCCCTGCACTAACCCTGACTAACTCACTATCTGTTTATCACTGGGCACTGCTTACCTGTTACTCTTCTGTACTAACTTCAGTTTTTCCTTAATAACCATAGAGACCATGATCTTGTAAATTATGCTAATGTATGTAGAAACACCATTCTAATGCATATTTTTAGTGTTTCTGTTTAGATTGTTAAATAGTAAGTTATTTTACTAACATCATCTGTTATAATATTGTACTGTACTAACATTTTTGTAATTGTGTTTTTGGAGCTTATCTCCTTTGGCCTCTACTGAAAATGGACGTGTATCCAGTTAGACTAGCCCGGTCAACAAATGTAAAATAAAATGTAAAATAACTAAAACAAAATAAAATAAATAAATTCAATTATTCTAGCTTTCTAATTCATTTGATCCCAGGGTTACACAGAAGACCAGGGAGGAGAATGAGAAATGACACCAACCACTTCATTCTGGTGTAGAAAACACTGGTTCTGCCACTTTCTACAGTAGCCCATAGCACGCCAACTTTCTGACTCTGTGCAGCATGATGACCTATCAGTGACAGCTCCTATGAGCTCTCATTCATAGGTCAGTCAAAAAGGCTTTAATTGTCTTAAAATCCACAAAAGGGCAGTGCAAAATGATGTCAGAGCCAGGTTAATAAAATCGGTTTATTGTATATAGACACATGTAAGCACTTTCACAGTTTTTCCACTGCTTTATCAGATGTTAATGAATGAAACACAAACCCTTCCTTAAATAGTAAAATATCTTTGCTCATGTGCACAAAAATGTGATCAGTCCTATATTAATGTTCCATGGTTAAGGACGGCTTTTCTGTATGTCTGTATACATGCCACCCAAGAAGTGTAGCACACACGTGTACTCCACAGTACTCAATGCATGTGCCAAAGTAGCACTTTCACTATTATATTGGCAGAACAAATGTGTAATTTCAGGAAGTCTAAAGCTACAGTCACATGTGTTTGTGGAACATCTCAAGAGATAACACTGTTGTGATGTAATGATTGTTGTGTGAAGTCAGTACATTTACACAAAATGAATCCCTATACTAGCATTGAACATCAGGCTATACAATGCCTCCAAATAACAAGATGGCAATTAATCACCTTTGCCACAGTGGAAATGTTATAACAGCAGCTAAACTCCACCTATGTGAAGCAATAAAACAGCTATATTTTATCTGGCCATAACATTTCTCTGTTAAAAGTTGATGGAGGAGGCCTCTGCCACTCTATACATACAATGTATAATTAGGGGAGAATGTCTTTCAGTTAAGGATACAAGTGCTTACAGTCACTCATTGCTGGTTTTGAACACTTGCCTAAGCATTGAGAAAATCAGCACCATAATGGGATCAATAAATGAGCCATGGTATAAGTGCATCACCAATTGTCATATATGTAGTTATGTGAAAGCATTTCATCATGTGTGTGGATCAAGGAATATGTGTCCATGTAATTACTTATAAAGAATCTTGCTGTATGCCAGACAACATTGACTGGTGATAGGTATACCCATGTACCCCTGTAATGCCCTGCTACTGTCATTGTGATGGGAGAACAACAATTATGTCCAGTGTGGATATAATCCTGTATTGGAGCACATGCCTTACTTAGACAACAACTTACATTATAGTATCTTATGTCCTCAGTCCTTAGGAGCTGTTTCACTGCAAGTGTGATGCAACAACAATCTATTCAAATGACAGTATCAGTCTTCAATACAGCCTTTCCAAAGGAAATGTAGAGTAAACTCCTGTAAAAGGAAGCAACATCTACACATGAACATAGAACATGTGGGTGACAACACTGTTAACAACATGTACATTGACTGTAAGCGGTGACATTGGGAGTTTAACTTTATAGTTAATCCCACGGGCAAATGAAGATTTGCTGAAATACAAGAGCAACTATGGGCTTATTTGATGACTGTAACACTATACATTTCAGTGGATGCCATAACCATCACATATTACCTTCATGTTTCTGCTAAAAAAAGTGGTTGCACAGCACACTCTATAGATATACCTCATATAAGTATTTGCTGCCTGTTCTGCACAGTAAGAGGAAGAAACACACAACCACAGATGACAGTCATTCCTGTATTTCAACTCCCTACCTATGCACTTAACCTACACACAAGTATATTATATGCACATGCCACAGGAGAAATCTGAGTGCATGTAAGCCATACTGCATCTCTGAATGGATGACATCAGCTGTGTCATGCAAATGAGATGTGCATGCAAAAATGACTTCAGCAGTTATGTGGAATTCTAAATGTTGTCAATACTAAGAGATGTAACACACTCTGGCATCCAGTTACATTCACACAAACACACAATCAGAAGAGTCTTACTGCTGTATTTGAACTCCCTACCTATCAAATGACACATTCTACACACAAGTGAATTAGACGCACACATTACAGGAGAGGTCTGACTTTTGTGGTGTGAAAGTGCATTATTGAAGTGATGACCTCATCAGTGTGTTGCAGACAGTATGTGTTTATGGAAATAGTGAAAAAGGGATGTGGGAATGATCTCATCATGTAAATGTTTTTCATGAGTTGGAGTCACACACCTGCTGTTCCAGTGATGCATTGGACCACGATATAAGTTGATTGTTGTAAGATTATACCCCCTATCTATCTAGTTATACAACCTAGAAGGCACAGTACTTAACTCAAGCACCACCTCAGAAGTCTGACTTACATAGTTTGACAGTGTACTTTATAGAGAATGAAATCAGTGTGTTGTGTTGCTGAGATGATGATACTAGAAGAAGGGTCTGACATTGATGTGGACACACCATGTAGTGTAAAATGAACACTAGGCCACTATTTTAATAAGGCCAGCAGTAGTTAAGATCATATATATACAATTCCATGCACACACACACAAGTTAACCACAGTGAGATTAACTCCCCCAGTTATGCAATCTAGATGACAAATTACTTAATGCAAGCATCACTGCAGAAGCCTGCCCTATATAGTGTGAGAGTACACTTTATACAGGATGACATCAGTGTAGTTTACCAGAGATGATGATGTTGGGAGAAGGGTCTGAAATTAATTTGGCCTCATCCTGCAGTTTAAAAGGAACTCCAGGCTACTACTGTATTGTGGACAACAGTAGTTCAGGTGATACCTGCACAATGCCATATACAGACACATGCACAAGTTGACTGCCATGAGATTAGAACCCCTACCTATCTAGTTGTGCAGTCTAGAAGGCACATTACTTGATGCAAGTACCACTGCATAAATCTAACTTTATACTCTTGTCAATGCAGTGTAGATAGGATTAGCACAGTTGATATGATGGAGTCAGGACGATGTTATGCTCAGTAACACATACCTACTACTGACTTATGTCAGCTATGTTGTCATTAGTGTATACTGCAGAACTGACAATGACATTTACCTACCAGTCTTGTGTATAAGTGACACATACACTTGTGAAATACAGGATGGAGAATAAATTATTTATGGATAATCAAGTTATGATGATGGTATATAAACAAAAAAGAATATTACTGATATTAGCCATGGTATATGCTCATGCATGGAAAATGTCTCCTGTCAAAACCAATCAAAATGTAATGCTCTGGTGCAGGAGCAATAAAACATGATAATTTCTGTATGACAAGTCTGTATGTGGTTGTATATCATTTGTAACTGTCAGTGTTGCAGTGCAGAGCCAACTGCCCAGAATGAAGTGGTCAATTAATCACACAGTTCACTGTATTTTACATCAGTACATTACACAGTTTCCATGCATACCTGTCAACCTCTTAGAGCAAGAAATCTGGACAAAGCAATAAATAATGGAGGGCAAAGGCTCAAAAATAGAGACAATTTCTTAAATATTGCTCTTACAAACTTAGAAAGTTGACAGAATAACAGGTTTTGCATTAACATGAATTTTCTTAAGGGCATGAATTCTGAAATTCAAATGTCTGTCATTATTTACTGACTTCAGTGTTTGATAATTTGCCAGTGATTTGACAGAAAACCACAATTTTGTGAAAAACTGACCAAAAATATGAGGCCAAAATCTGGACATTCTGCAAAAATCTGTACAGTTAAGAGGTATGTTTCCATGTAATGAAGTAATATCATCCAGCAGCACTTACCTTTGTTCAAAATCTCTTCTGAAAGCACAATGCTGAGAAATGTATTTGCGAAAAGGTTGGCAAAGCGTTAGCAAATGCGTGATGATACTTTGATGTGTTGAAATGGGCCTGTGAATTACCAGTATTCAGTGGTACTCTGCATGTTTTATTATACCCATCCATGTTAGACCCAAAGCTCAGTTTAAAAATTAAATGTTCTACTTATCTTCCCCATTTGTGCAATGGTATACTGTGAGTAAGCACAGTTTCCTGCTGAAGGAAACAGTGAAACATTACATATGGTTTGCATTCTACAGTGCAAACAGGCTTAGTGGGGACGTGTTGTCGTGAGCATGCTGGATTGTACTTAGTGGAGAAAATCCACCTGTTATCCTTGCTGTTTCTGTGGCACAAGGTGTAAACTCTCTAAGCTAAATGAAAAAGTAGAGATGAAGTAGGGTTTGACTTCAGTATGCGGATGATTTTACAGAGTGTCAGAATGTGATTATTATATTAACTTTTTATCATGAGTTTAAGAATACCTAGGAATAACTATTATACATATGTTTCCTGGCAAAATTGTATATGCAATAGCTACTGAAGTCCTTTTTTATGCCTACTACATACAGGCATGCTTCAAAAGAAATCACAAGTTAACCAGGTGAGCATCAGCTTATTGAATAGTCAACAGTACAAAGGGGTGAGGGCGAAGGGGTGAAGATAGACACATATGAAAGGGTGCTGTTACGGGCCATTAATATACATCTTAATGGTATGTTCTCAGTATTAATCAGTCAGGTTCTGGGTTAGTAATTGATGAGTGTGGTGGTGAAAAAGCTGTAGGACAGGCAAAAACTGATGCTGACATAAGTAAGTAAGTAAGTGAGTAAGGGTAGTTTAATTATTTGTCCTTATGTGCATGGATGTGTTTGCAATGCTTTTTGTGTACAACAGTAATAAAAATCTGTTCATGAAAGTTTGTTAATGGATAAAAATTATGATGAATGTTAGTAAACATATCACTGACGTATAACTTCAGAATAAGAAATAATGTGGCCTACAGCTGGACTTGAACCCTTGATGCCATGGCCAAAAAAGCAATCTTCAGAGAAGTGATTTACATCAACACTCCACAGAAGAAGTTGCAATTTGTTACATCCAGCAGTCAAAGAACTGTTTGAGTAACATGTTGCAAAGTATTGCCTTTATTCTGCTTTTACTCTGTATGCCAAAAGTGCAGCATGCTTAAGCACTTTTGTGAGATGATAAGTGGACTACTGCGGGTGACTCCAACAACTGACCAGGTTTTGCCATAACACATAAACAGCCATTCACCATCACTTGCCATTGGTACACAATGACAAACTCTTTGCAAAAGCTGAGGAGAAAATGTGACAGCTTTTTTGTAGTCCATTTTTGACCATGTGTGTTGTGTATGATTCTAATTTTAGACCAGATTAAACATGTGAAAATTGGGTTGATAGGAAAGTGAAGTGGGGGTGGGGCAAGCAGAGGCGAGGACACAGGGGAAAGAATACAAACATTTTCATGAAGGTAGTGGGACATGACCAAAGCTATCCACATCTTCAAAACATAAATGTAGAAGTGTATCCAGAATTTGCTGATTTTAGACTGTCACCTTACCAAGGGTAGGTGACATCAACAGAATAATGTTGTAGAGCCAATTGTACTAAATCACGTGTGTCAAGAAGACACATATATGATGTGGAGAGCTATGTATGGGTCATTATTTTATTTATTTATTTATTTTTGTGGGACAGGTGCCTATATTTTACTTTTTTTCTTTCAAAGAGACTGGAATATTGGGGAAGGTGCTTATGAATGTGAGGGGACAAGTATGAAGGTTACGTGAGGAAGCAGGTACAAACATACAAGACAAACTAGACAGTCAAGGATGGTGATGGACACAAAAGTTTGAGGGACACCATGATATGGGGATAAGTAGGGGGCATTGGAGGCACACCCATGTGAAGCCTGAGAACAGTGAGAATCTAGTCCTCATCCTCAGAACTGTCATTGCACTCTCCTGTCTCAGTTTCATGTGCCCGTGTTTGACGTGACATCATTTTCACAATGTGACAAAGTACCTTTATGACAGCCTATTTGGGCACCAAAGCCCCTTTCCATAATAACCTCCACCAGCCCTGTCACCTGTCAGCTCTTGCCAGGTGACAAAAATCACCACCTCCACTAATACTACTCCTGCAGGGTAAAAGTGCACCAGCTTTCAGGGCAGAGCTACCTGATGTGGATGGGCTAGGTAGGTCAGTAGTTGTGGTGGCACTGCTGACAGGTTGGGACCATGAAGTGCTGGATTTTGGTACTGCAACCAATGGAGGGATTGAAGGCTGATCAGCAGTGGTTGGTCTACCTCTCAGTGCTGCACATCAGGTTTTTATAAGAAGAAATGTATGACAACAGAACACTTTTAGACATATAAAATGTTCCACCTCAAAAAAAAAGAGGGGGGGAGAGAAGGGGTGGGGGTGAGTCAAAAAAGAGAGAGAGAGGGAATTAGATCCATGGCATATCTGATGACTGTATGAACCCTTATGAATATCCAGTCTATACATCTTTGCCACATCCAGGTATGATGGGAAGGTCTTCCTCTCTTGTACCATTAATCAACTTCACTGCTCTGAAATCATAAATACCACTGTTTATTACAGTATTGCCATTTTGCATGCAATTACAATACTTATTATCTTACATTAAACCAGCTGCATACACATCCCATGCCTCGCTGAGACAAGTTAACCTCTCTTGCTGCGCCTCACATTTGCTGCAATGTCTTCAGCAGCTGTGCAAAACAGAAGAATACAAGAAGAGACATGAAAGCATACTGAATATCAGTCTTGCCTGGGTACTGTATTCTATATCATTTAATACAGATACAGCTATTTCACATACTCAAATACTCAGTATACTTGCGCAACTATGGGATGTCAGTAATCCTAAACTCATCCTGCTATCTGCTAAAGAGGTCATTCTTGCACTGTTTCAGGTCACTATAGTGGTGATGGCAAGTCTTTCCACTGCGTCCAAATTCAGTTGCACTGCAGACAGCCTTGGCTTCTTTGTTCCAAGCCTCAGTCTTGTACTGAGACTCACTGCAGTCCCCCTGCAGTAGCTTACAGTTGTAGCACTTCACAAGGAGTGCCACAAAAATCCTAGACTCCTCCACGCCCTACATCTGTGCTCTAAATTCTGCACCATCATCTCCCACACCAGTGATGCCTGCAGACATCAAGCAGCAGCTCTAAGGATGAACTTATGCCAAATTCCAGTCTCGTGTTTGATGGCTAGTGCACAAACATCCACATCCATGCCAACTGCATTTGCAGAATAGTAAGCACAAAGAGTCATTTGTAAGCAAGGCAGAAGGCATTTTATCAGACTGCAATGAAGGTTTAAAACATGGCAATGAGATTTGCTATGTGTGATGCTTAACTTATTCACACTTTTTCAGATGGTCAACACTAACAGCTTCAGTGGCTTGGGGTGTTACCTTTGGTATTTTGTAGGTTAAATAGGATGACTTGGCACATAACTTTCTGGAATTACACACTGTAAAAAGTTAATTGACCAATGTAGGAATCAAACCTAAGGAATAAATAATGCATAATTTGTTATAAGGTAATTATTTGTCAGTACTACAGGACAACCCCCTTTCAATCTTGTTTATTACAGACAAACTGCACTCAGTATTGCTGGAGACATATTAAAGTAGACCTACACGTGTGTGACTTTAAGAAGTCTTGTGCAATGCATTTCTATGAAAGAGGCATTATCATTGTTTGTAAATGTATGTCAGATGGATAGCCTTTCATGAGCTGATTAATGCAGGTTAGGGTATGATACATACATACATACATACGTCACTACACATACTGTCCTAAACACAGAGTTGACCTATGTGAGGAGAAAGGATTTTAAATTAAGTATTCTGCCCATTGTAGATGCGCAAGTGCATTTTTAAGTCATTATCATAATTATCCAGCTTAATCAATTGCACACACATTCAAATGTTTCATAAGTAAATCATTTATAAGATATGCTACTTAGAAAAATGTATCTATCAAAGCATTAATGAGATATTTCTTGCAACAAACATAATTATGATAGCCATTTGTATGTAGTGTTACCTTCCTAATCAAATATTGTTAGAAACTGCATTCTGACACCCTACTTTGGAACACTATCTTGACTTGAACCCTGGCTCACCTGTCTGATATTTCTAAAGACACCACACTTATAGTTTGTGCCACAGAAAAAGCTAAGTTAACAGACCCAGTTTCTCCACTAAGTGCTGTCCAAAGTGCTGATGGACACACATCACCACTAAGCCTGTTTGCAGTGCAGACGTTTGCCCAAATTAAAATGTTTACATTTCTCCTTAAACAGGTAAGTTTGATTGTATGAGCAAGTGCATAAGGCAAAATCAGTAATAAAAAACATATAAATTATGATGACAGTGATTCCTACACCTGGAGTTATAATTTCCTCAGTCCCTCCACACTGTGTGAATTTGAATGTCAGAAAAAACTGTGTTAAGGGACCAAAGTCACTACATTTACAGCTTTTGCCACAGAGACAGCTATACAAAATGTGCATACCATTCACTCATTAGAAATACCACAGATCAGCACCAAACATGTTTGCTCTAATGCAGATTACAGAAATTAAATTATTCAGTTTCCTTCAACTGTGAGTCCTGTTTGCACTCTGCTAAGCAGTGCTGACATTACACAGGCAAAAGAACATATGTAACAATTTATATTCCACACAATTTCATCTTATTGCTGTTCAGAGTGCTACAGCAAAGTGCACATATGCAAATGTGCAATGCAATACTGATGGCAAGGCCAGTTCCATTTCTTAGTGCGTACCTTGGGCAGTGGAATCTTGTTCACTGCCTCAAATAGTGCCAGTCAGCAGTGCTATCTGCCAAAAACAGCACAAATGAGGAACAAAAAAAGTAATAGGCAATTGTCAGTGTGTGTGTGTGTGTGTGTGTGTGTGTGTGTGTGTGTGTGTGTGTGTGTGTCTTTCGGTTTTTCCCGGTTAGGGGTCACCACAACGGAACTCTGGTCCGCTAATGATTGGCAGTAGATTTTTACGTGCCGAGTTGACATTCCTGAAGCACAACCTTCAACGAAGGTACGCCCATGCACGCATGTCTCCACACAGAAGACGCTCTAGCTGAGAATCGAATGGGACAACGTCTAGCTGTGAGGCGACAACGCTACCGCAGCACCACCACGTGTCAGTGGTAACACATATAGGGTAATAAATATGAAAAGGCAGAATTAGGAAGTTTCCTAGGTCTGTGTATGGTACAACAAGATCATATGACCAGACATTATGCATTAACTCTGTCAGACACCACACTACCTGGAATTGAACCCTTAACTCAGTACAATAGCAACATATACTCAGTTGTGTTTCTTATCCCTTTTTGCCACAATAAAGGACTAGGAAACGTTACTTTCTCATTTACTTCAACATGTCTAGATCAATATCATATTGACAAATACTACAGCAATAATTGTCCACACCATTTTAATGTCAGGTTGACAACACTGCCAGCTACTTCTTCACTTTGTTTTCTGACCATCTTCCCCTTTTGTCAGCTTAACTACAGAAATGCAATGTCATGGTCATTTATCTGCATCTTTGTTTCAATGTGTAATATAGTTGATCAGCATTTCAGACAGATTTTAAGCAGAACATGGACAGTATTCTCTTACTACAAGAATGTCAATATTGTTAAGGTTGTTTTCATATCTCTCAAGGTGCTTACACCCTTTTATTTTAAATCTGCTCTGCATGATACAAACAATTCAGAAAGAACAGTCACTTCAGAATTGCTTGTTGTTATTGTCAGAGCAATCAGAAACAATTGCCAGCCATTAGCAGCTAATAATTATTATTGCTCCTTCCTGCAGTCCTGTGCCATATTAACATCCCCTACACCAACTGATTTTTTATTGTATTCAGGAATGATAATGATTCACACCTCATTTGCATCTTCACTGTGCTATGGAAATGGAAGGAGGGGGGTCTGGATGCAGACAGAGCATCGTTAATAGTTATTTGGTGGAAATTCTTCTACAAATCACTGCACTATTTCATAAGTTATGCTTGTCCTCTATACAAACTGCTTACATGTTCATATTTGGAATATATGTCAATATGTAATGGAAAAAAATGTGATGTATGCAGTTTTTAAATATCACTTCTGCTATACTGCACATTTGGCAGCTCTTAGTACACCCTCCACCCTGTGAGAATAACGATGACTGTACCATGGGCTTTGTTAATTTCTGATTAACTTAGGAGTGAATATGTGTGAGATGCATAGAGTGGATAGGTACAAGACTGGCAGTATGCAGGTAGTTTATCTTTTTATACATTTATTTGTCTACTTCATATTGCACACTTACCTTGACATCACCGCAGTTAGGAGTCATGTGCTTTGCGGCTGTCTCTGTCTGATCCTATCCATACACAGATATTACATGTAATGTCTGTGGGCATCGTATGGCATCACTTTACTATATATATTTGCTTAGGTTGTTATGTGTAGTCCTCTGATGATGAGTGTGTGTGCTACCATTTGCCTCTTATTTGCTGGGTATGTGCACTGACCTTTGAGTCTTAAACAGTGAGTGTGTGTGTGCTATTCTTTGCCTCTTAGCCAGGGCATGGGCATATTGTGTACACCTACTTCTACCAGTTACTGCTGTAGCTGGAGGTTACCCCCTCAGATTCCTCATTTGTATGTGCAGGAAATGCTGGCCCTGCCTGTGGTCTAGAAATGTGTGGTCCTGCTCTTTGCTGTCCCTATTGCAACTGTTTTCACAAGATGATATCATGCAACATAGCACAGACTGTGATAATTTCTGTACAGGTGCCTATGTCGTACTGCAGGGCACCCCAAATGTGCGTAAACAGCAGAAACATGACTTCAGCATGCCAAACACATGGTCTATGATGTTTCTAGTTTGAGCATGGGCATTAATATATCCTTCTTCTGTGGGTGTGTGTGCATTTCTCATGGGTGTCATGAGCCACGGTTCCAGTGCATAGCCTCCATCACCCAGTAGATGACCTTGTGGAACATCACCCCTAGCAAACCCTGTGTAAAGCTATGAGGTGTGCTATGTATGCAAGTTGTGATAACTACCTGGATTGCCTGCAAAGACATTGAAGATAATGCCTCAGGCATTACAGACAACCTGGCAGTTGATTGAGTGGAACTATTCCTGTTGATGTATATCCTTCCCTGTTCACCAGGTAGGGCTGTTATTTGCATGTGAGTGCAGTCTGTGGCCCCCAAGACTTCAGGGAAGAGTGCTACAGCAGATAATTCCTGCAATGTTCTTGCTCTCTCCTCTGCTGTGCATGGAAAATAAGATGTACTCCCTTGCATGATGTAGCATAGCATTTAGATATCGGTGAAATATTCCGGAAGCTGAGGCCTTTGACATGCCTAATATCCTTAATACTACACATACCTTAGTTTCCACTGGTATAGGTCCCCTCAATTTCGCCTGGGTCTGAGCTGGGGCAGCAGAGGTTGCAGATTTCCTGTAGGGTTTCCTTATCAACCCTGTATTGCTCTACTATTTCAATATCATGCAGTCGATGATATGTTAAACAGGCTCTGAACACCCTTCTTTTCCTTGGACAAGGTCTATCTGCAGCATCAGCAGCATAGATTTCAGCATGTTACACATACTCATGCAAGGGAGCAGCAGCGGCTCCTAACATTGCTTTTTTTCTAAGTGGGATGGTGGCTTTAGTGGGATGGTGGCTTTATTCCAATCGATTTTGATGTTCAGAGCCAAGGGTTACACCATCTCTACATGGTTACTTTATATTTTATTTTATTTTATACTTTATTTTTTAGTTTCCTGAATGGCTCCACCATATTGGATTGGTTCATCTGCAAGTAATTCAGCTGCTTATGCTTGATTTAGCATACTGTGTTGTTTACCTTTGTTTGGCAGCTCTTCACAATGTGTAGAACCATTTAATGAATAGAAAATTGCTCACTATTGTGTATGCTTCATGCCACAATGTGCACATGATAGCAGGGCTGAAATAAGTAATTCATGAATATGGCGCAATAACTATCTGCAAAGAAAAAATGTATAAAATAAGTAGACAGATAAGGAAGTATGAAAAGAAAAATACGGATGAACACCTGCAGCACCAGAACTTGAAAAAGAGATAATAATTTTAAAAAGTGAACCTGAGACCTAAACAGCTCAAGAAATGCGAATACCAGATGAAAGACATGAAAAAGCAAAGCAAGATGAAGTACAAAGACATAAACATTCTAATGACTGATATAAAACAGCAAGAATGTAGTACATTGATTTATTTTATTTTAATTTACATTTGTTTACCGGGAAAGTCCGACTGGACCCAGGTCCTTTTTCAGAGGAGGCTCAGGGAGAAAAGCTCCAATTAATACATAATACATAATGTTTACATAAAATCATAAATCACATGACAATAACATACAAAGTACTATGTTGCAGTTATTGCTTAAAATAAAATCAATATGAAATGCAATAGTACATAGCATAGCAGTTAGAAAATGAAATAGAAATGCAGTAACACATGGAAAAATGAATAATCAGTGTACATGCTTTCCTGTAGGTTGTGCAATCAATTTAAAAGTAGAACTGGAGTACAATGGAATAGTGCAGAAGTATATAAAATAGGTAGTTTAAGATAGAGAGGCTAGGTTGTCTGTTAGTTCATAGATGTAAGATAGTTTTGTTTTACTTGAATGGCACACATGAACCTAAAATATGTAACACTAATATTAAAATTCCATGGGGAAAGCAAATCATGAGTTCATCAAATGTGAGCTGATGTGTAAGTATCATTTACAAGGAGTGGCTTACCAACTTTATGGTCTCTTCTTTCCCAGCCAGAGTTTTTATCAACTGCAGCTTTACCATTGTGGTGGTCAGTAGGGGTCTCTTAAGGTACCCACTCAACTGTATGGCTTCTTTTTCTGTGAGAGTAATTTTTGCAAATGAATATCACTGAAAACCACCTTCAGTGAACATTAAGGTTGCACTTTTCCCCGCTGTTGTATGATTATTGATTACATAGATATAAGCTGGGAGATATGCCCCCCCCCCGTTCTGAATTTCTCAAATTCAAACATGTTCATAAAAATAAAGATTTGCAAATAGGACGAGAATCCTATATGACATCCCTAAATATGGAAGACTCATTTCTTCACATCCCAGTAAGACCATCTCACAGGAAGTGACTCGGGTACTAGGTAGTCCAGATTTACTCACCCTGTTCAGCTCTGCCATCTTGAAGAACCACAGCCTCAGAAGTATTTCTCGAATGCTTAATTTCAGTGTTTGTATATCTGAGAAAGCAAAATACTTCCAAATATTCCTTTCTAGATTATTGCTTGATAGTTGAAAAGATAAGGAACTTGTAGATCCAGAACATTCGGCATTTTTCCAGTTCCAATCTCTAGAGTTAACAAGCTATAAATCTATGATTCTGTTAACATCAATAACACTTGCAGGACATGCAGACAGCAATTATGAAAGCTTTACCTGCAAAGTGAGTTTATCCCTATTTCTTTGTCAACTTTTTTTAGGAATTGTAATGCTTTGAAATGATGGTGGGGAGGAGCTGACAGGTTGTGACTTCTACCTTACAATAACCTACCGGACCAATAAATTATGTTGTTGAGAAAGGTGGTATGAACTGGAAAGTTGAACAGTCTTAAAAAAGCTATGGCAGAGAGAGAGATAGAGAGAGTATATAGATTTCTAGATGAAGGGCATGGCATAGCACAACAGTTTACCTTCTTAAGGCACATTGATAAATGAGCTAGTTATCCTGGCTTTTTTTTTTTGAGAACTATAAGTAATGTGTGTCAGGGTAGAAATCAGGGATAAACACATATATCATTCCCTAATAAGAATAATAATCTAATGCACAGATACAGACAGTTACAGGTGGCTCACCTTTGAGAGGTTAACTCATTTAAGAGAAATAGTAGAGGAAGCCATCAGAAACAATAATTGCATGGCAAAAGAGATGGGAATCATTTGGTGGACTGGGATAAGGCAGCATTAGGAATAAACCTGATTGCAACAGCAGGAAAGGGAATAAAAAAGAAAAAGGAAACACTCATGGAATTAGACAAAAGATTAGTAGAAGTCCAAAGATTAAACAATTTAGGGGGAGTATTAGATAGAGAACAATTACAACAGTGGGAATTGAATCCTTCATTGTGAAGCCACTTGGAACAGTTAATAATGTTCATGTTGGAGGTGAACAGTGCCAGAAAAGGATATTTGGTGGAACAGGTTGCTCTTGTGCTAGTGTTGTCGCCTCACAGCAAGAGGTTCTCCGGTTTGATTCTCGGGTGGAGCGCCTTCTGTGTGGAGTCTGCATGTCCTCCCCATGGTCGAGGGATGTTTAAAGACATGCACGTAGGTGCATGCGTGAATGGGTGTGTCTTCTTTGAAGGTTAGGCATCGGGCTGGCACCTTGGCACCATAAAAATCCACTGCCAATCATAAGCGGATAGGAGTTCCACTGTGGCGACCCCTAACCGGGAAAAGCCAAAAGACATTAGTATTAGGTTGCGCTTGAAGAGGGTCAGTGAGGTACTCTGCTTGACATCAATGGGAAATCTATTCCAGAGACTGGGCAACCTCTCAGAGATAAACCTGTCTCTCAAGCAGGTTTTGTTGATGTTGCATATTAGATTTAGGCCTTTCGAGTGGGTAGTGCACGAGGAGTTAGACTTACAAATATGGAGCATCTCTAGTATGGCAGCATGTGATATTGCCTTGTAGGCGAGACACAGATCACCTTTGAGCAGTCTGTACAATACCAAGTACAGTGATAGTGATTTGAGCCTGTCCACAAAGGCCATGGATTCTCTTTGTGAGGCATTTCTGTGGCCTTTCCCTGTTGGTGCAGGTGTTTGGAGAGGTACATACCAAACAGGGTGTTATACTCAGTTATAGGCCTAATGAGGGAGGAGTGCAGAGAGGTAATAACCTCCTTTTTTTCTGAATGCAATCCATTTACTTATGAGATGAACCAAGTAAAAGGCTTTTCTGTCCACTGCTGCTACATGATGGTAGAATGTGAGATTCTTGTCAATCTGAGTACCCAGGTCTCTCACCATAGGTTGTGTGCTAAGGGGGTTGCCATTGATGTGGTAATCAGTAGTGGCCATGTTTTTGTCAAATAGTATGATAACACATTTTTTTGCATTTGATTTAAGGCCATGACGTTGGCACCAGTAATTTGTTGCTATGAGACCCTCTTGTGGCATGTTAATATCATTTGAGGAGTCAATGACAGCACCCAACATACAGTCATCTGCAAACTTAGTCAGCCACAGGCCCTTTGTGTTTGCCTGGGCCTCTGTGAAGTAGATGCCAAACAGTAGGGGTCCCAGGACAGAACCCTGGGGAACATTACTAGTAACAGGTCTGCTGTTGGAGGTGATGGTGCTTATTTTGACCTTGTGGGTCCTATTGGTGAGCCAGTTGGTCACCCACATGACAGTACAGGGATTTATGCCAAGTTGAGTTAGCTGTTCGATGATGCCCGAGTGGGGGATTGTGTCAAGGGCCTTGGCCAAGTCAAGGTAAGCTGTATGTACTGACTTTCCCTCATCCAGGGCTTTGATGACAGTCTCAAAGAAGTCAACCAGAGTCAGCAGGCAAGATCTGCCCCTGACGAATCCGAATTGGGTGGGTTCAAGTGCTTGGAGATTGCCTATGTCCTTATTTATGAGATTCATAATAATACGCTCCATGACTTTACAGATCAGACTTGTCAGGCTAATGGGATGATAGTTTCCTGGGTCAGTAGTGGCACCACTTTTGTGCAATAGGATGACAATGGCAGTTCTCCACTCTGTTGGAATGAAGCCATAATTAGGCTGTGGTTGAATAGGGTGCTCAATGGCAAAGCCAGTTCTTGCTGGAGATGGTGCAGAATACAGCATGGGATATGATCAGGTTCCATTGAAGCTGTGTTCTTTGCCTTGGATAGGGCCTTTAACACTTAATCTGTGGACATGTGAGGTGCAGGCCAAGTATCAGGGATGTTGAATGGGCCTTGGGGGGCAGGGGGGGTGAAGTTTGCACTGAACCTATCAGCTAGCAGGTTGACTAAGCCAACAGGATCAGTGTAAGTGGTACCGTTAAGTACTAATTCAGAACAAGCATGGGCTTTGCTATGGAGGTTCCTGACATACCTGAAGAAGGCTTTGTGGTTTCCTTTTGTTTCAGAGACTAGTTTCAATTCATAGCCAAAAATAATCAGTGTATGGTAAGATAGGTGGTTATCAAAAAAATAAATAATAATGTTGGATAAACACATCTGAGTGAGAAATGTACAGAAAGCAAGTGAAGGGATAAAAGCAGGGTAGATGGGAGGCCCAGATGGCTTCTCTATTAAATCTGAGATGATGTGAATCATGGCATTAGAACAGATCTCAAAAGAAATCTGCAATAGTATTAAGACTTGAGACAATATACCCACATCAGACTCTAAGGCCAAGATAAAAGTCATATTGAAAAATGTGAAGGACCTAAGGGACACAGGAACTATAGTCCTATATCATTCACATGGACATAAACATATTAGCTTAGCTAAAGTCCTCACAAACTGGTTTGATTAGTAATTTCTCATACTACACAAACAGGGCAAGCAGGATTTGTCAAATGCAGATAGGGTGGTGACAGCTGATAGTTTGTAGCTTACTTCCTGGAAAATTAAATGAAGGGTGACCACAAATGAGAAAAGTATTGTTTGATATTTGTATAGTATTTGATTCATTGAGTTGGGCCTTTATAGTCCTAGTACTAAGAGACAGAAGATATGGTGAGGGAGGCTCATAGGTGGGTAAGAGCTGTATACCACTCACCCCAATTTGATATCTTCATGAAAGGACTGGTAACAAAAAGAGACCAAAATAATCAGAGGCTCCAGAAAGAGTTTCTTACTATCCCTAGTGTAATTTATATTAGTTATCAAGGTACTTGAAATAAAGGATAGCTAACAATTATATGACCTTGAATGAGAAGAAGAAAGGCCTTATTCTGGTTATTTGCAGATGATTGTATTTTGGTGGCAGAAAAGATGCATCAGACACTCCCAGAAGTCTTAAATATATTTACAATTGCAATAAGACAGTCTGAGCTTGAATAGGTTAGGAAAGTGGAGAAGAAATATTAGGGATATACAAGGGGCAAATTTTCTCAAATACATAGGACTAGTATTGGAAGTATCATTTTAGGATGCCATCCACATGAATCCTTTACACTTAAGTTTAAAATACAAATATTATTTGAAAAGAAAGTTGCAGACAAGATATAGTCACTGGTAGGTCAAGGAAATCTAATTAAAATTATGACTATCCCTCTAAGTGCCAACTGTGTTGCTGGTCTTCATTTTTTCAACAATTTATAGGAGGGCTACATGGTGGTTAAAGTTGCTGTTATGGATCTTACCAAGAATAGTCAATTGAACAGTAATGTCTGGTGAGTGACTTCTGTTCAGCTGTTTTTGGCAGAGGTAGTTAGGGTGAAAGCATGACATAAATGGACAGACTTTGCTAAGGTTGTTTGGGTCTGATGATGCATGTTGATATCTTTATTTTATCATGATATGACTCCTTAAGGAAGAACATGCTACTCATAACAGATATCCTATAAGTTTATAGTGGTAATTTGACTATATAGAATTAAGTGGGATCATGTAATTTCTGTGGAATATGAGGAAGAAAACTATTATGATTCTGGATTATTGGTTATCATTTCAGATATAGTGCATTTATTGAAGGAATGATAAGGAAATTCATGTAAAGGTTTTTAACAAACAACTACCAAATGGCAACAGGCCAGGCAATAGTTGCCTATGCAATGTGTGAAGACTGGTAGAGACGGGTGAAGGTGCCAGCCTAGTCAGATAGACTTTTGCAGATAATTCTATCATTTGTAAATATGAATGTAAACTACAGGCTTGTTGTCTTAAATGTAAAGGAATACTGTTACATGTGGAACTGGAAATAAATGTGACAACAGTGCACTCTACTTACCAAAGTAAAGCATGTGGTGACCCTTTGAAGTAGCAGTGGTGCCGAAAAGTCTAGATGAAGAAATTCTTTCTATTGTTTTAACCAATAGTTAAATTGCTAGATTTAAGCATGCAAATGTATTTTATTGCTCTGTTCCTGACCAGCTGCAAGATAACAAAAGAGAGATGTTAAGAATGTAAATGCAGTTAATGTGTAGCCTGGGGACACCAGGAAAGTGTAAAAAGATGATGTAATGTTTATGAGAACTGCAATAGCAATTTAAACCGAGAGAATCAGAAGGCATTAAGCATTTTTGTCTTGAACATCCAAATCAGCACTGCCCTATACTCTCTTTATGTAAGTAGTATGTTAGAATGGTGTTTTCTCCTAGAAGTAGCTAGGAATTAGAAAGATGAGACTAAGTGTTTTTCTGTATTCATATCAGAACTTTCCTACTGTATTGTTTTAAGTATTTCTCTCTGATCTCTGAACTCTTGACTAGCACTGACTGTGTAGTAGAAAGTATTGACTTGTGGTTTTAATTATTTATTATTAAATATTTTAAAACCTTTTAACTGTGGCTGGTTTGTGTAGAGATAAGTTAAGCTCTAAGAGTACATTGCATATATATAAGGATCCTGTACCAGGTCGCTCTAATAAGCCTTGAGACTATTTAGTCATACTACCAATTAGTTAATAATATTTCACAGTAATAATTGGATACCCTTTTAAGAGCCTTTGAGTAGCTGATAATTAATAGCTGGGTGGTGGCAGGGTACTACCGAATAGTCTGAGTAAAAGGGGCACAGCTGGAGAACCTGTGCTAGCCTTCCCCAGGAGTGTTTGCGTGGTTGTATAAATGTATCTCAAAGTGTGCGTGTGTCAGCTACTTGGCCAGGGACATGAAGCACTGGTTGGATAGAGAGGGTGCTGGAGATTTTAGCTTGCCCAGCTAGGCTGAGATCTGGACCCTATAGCTGCGCCAGTGGGGAGTCTTATTGGGGACCTGGGGAGCAAGAGATTGACCAGCCCTGGACTGACTGTGATCCCTGTGTGCTCTTAAGGGAAATTGCACTTTACTGTGTGCATTTGTTATCCTTTCCTCCTATATGAGATGCCCCTCTCTGGTGTTAGTGGTGAGAATTGAGGCTCCTTGATTGCTGGGCCAGGGCACGGGTGTCACACAATGACTGGGGGATTTACGAGAGTGGAATATAAGCACCTGCAAAGAGACAGGATATGGATAGTGCATTACATAAATTCACAGGTTAATAATTAAAATGAAAAACAACAGATATAGACATTGCTGTAATATACTGATGCATTTAAGGCATTTGATTGTCATGTTAAGGTAGAGGAGTAATTCTAGATAGCTGCACTGTTGTAGAATAGTTACTTCTTAGAGCTGTGTTTATTATTTCTAAATAGGCGTTGGTTGGTGTCACTATTTAAATGTGTGTCCTGCTTGTGAAACTTTTTACTTAAGCATAGTTTTGATATTATCTGAGTTGTCAACAAGTTTAAGAAGTTTGATGTTTGTATGTTATAAATGCTTTCCTGTATGACAGCACACTTAAGAATTTACACAATTTATATTTTCAGTATGGAGGATATGACTAGTACTACTGTTGCAAGCAGATTTATAAAGATCAGGTTTCAGGAAGAATGAGAGCATGATAAACCTGAAGTTAACAGAAAACATAACGGTGCAAAGTGTTGTGACCAAAGGAAATGTAAAATCATGTTTTTTTTTCTGAATGAATTAATAAACATCCTGATTTAAAGAATAGGATAACACCACTCATAATTCACATATGTAGACATATGCAAGGAATCTGCAGAACTGCATTTAGAGACCATACAGAAGGAGACTGAAAAGTAAGCAGCTGGTGCTTTAAGTTCTCTGACAGGCAAATACGGGGACTGCAGCCTGCCCTGTTTCCTAATATGTATGGTCGCATCTGTGATAGCTCAATGGTAAAGGATGCAAAGGAGGGGAAGAGAGGTATGGGGGGGGACAAGTGCATTGTCAAAAGTGGTTAGAGAAACACATGAAAGAACTGCAAATATAAGAATATTTATTTATTTATTTGTTTGTTTGTTTGTTTGTTTGTTTGTTTGTTTGTTTGTTTGTTTTATTTAAAATATGTTGACTGGGAAAGTCCGACTAGAACACAGCTTATTTTCAGCAGAGGTCAAGGGAGAAACACTCCAGAGACATATGTTTGGAATTTATTAGTTCTGAAAAGTGATTAATGTAGACAAAATGTTGAATTATCAATTAATTAGAGCAACGTAGGGGGGAAAGGCTACCTTGCAAGGGAAAGAAAGTGGAATTTTGAAACAAAAACATATGGAATTCAGAAACCTATAGATATAAGATCTCATCCAAACAAGAGCAGAATTAGTAACAGAATGGAATACACAGAATCTCAAGATCTTAATGGTTTGATGTAAGAAGACTTAAAGGCAGAAGTGGCATGCAAGTGGAAGGTAGACATTTTTGTAGATAGCAGAAATTACATGGAAAATACATATATGTATATATATATATATATATATATATATATATATATATATATATATATATATAGATATGGATAAGTTGGAGAATAAGATCATAGTTAGGCTTCAAACAGTATAATATGAGAACATAAAGAAGGTCATACACTAAGTATGATGTTAGACTACATTAAGCACTGGCTGTTGGTTTAGGATCAAGCTATGGTACTTAACCCAAACTACATTTTATGTACAAGGAGTCAAATGGTAATAAGTGCTGGAGATACAATGCAGATGAGTTAAAGCCGTATAATATACTCCGAGTGAGTCAGGGAGTACAATGCAGGCAGAAAACCATTCCTATTTTTTTTTTTGAGTGAGTGAGTGTGAACAAACCATTGGCAAAGAGAACATCTGTATATGAACATATTTTGCATGGAGAGGTGCAGGAAATAAGTCTTGATCAGGTTTGTATTTTAACATTATGGTAATGTGTTCTTTTGTGTCAAAATCTATGATTGTAAGAGAATGAAAGGCTAGAGTAGATAAATTATGCACAAGCAAGAAGAACTCTTTTAAACTGCTCCAGGTGATGATTAGATAATGTTTTCTGTAGGTTTAAAAGACAATCTGAAGAGAGATTGTGATAGTTTTATATTTTAAGGTCTACCTCCATGTGTATATTAGACACTTGAGATAGATCATATAAGATAAACATTGTGTGGATTTGTTTGTACTGTCCAACAGTCCAATAAAAATATCTGTACAAACAAACAGAAGTTCAAAGAGCCGCAAGAAAATTATCTCAGCAGTAAGCAATTGCAAGAATAAAAAATACATACTCATCAAATCTTGCAAAATTTCTAACAGTTCTCACAAAACTCTTTCAATGACAAGTAATCACAGCAAGACATTTTCTGAGATCCCAGAGGAACTTGCCTTCTTGCATTCTCCTAACATTGCGTACAGGGTTACTATAATAATGACACAATGGCATCTCAAAAATCTGTGGAACCAATTTACAGATTCAGTGGAAATAATAATCTCTATTCTCCAATGTTAAGGAAATAATTATTTAACTGCACAGACATGAATAAAATTACCAGCTGGAATTATTTTACTTCTTTCAAGCAAAGTTCAGTATCTATCAACAAAATTTCCATATTGTATTTGAGAAGCCCACTTCATTACCTTTTCAGTGAAGGGTAAGTGGTCTTGATTACAAAGGTTACTTCACATCACTCTGAAGATGATAATAGCTGTTCTCATTGCCTTGACAGCCTTTCAGAACATTTTTTAACAAGGACACTTCAAATTACTACAGAGAGCACTAAAGTAGTATGATACGCAAATAAACAAGGAAGAGCAAAGTCCTTCCAACTGTGCAGAGAGATAATCCAGATTTGGGAACAGACCTTACAACACAGCCTTTAACTTTCATTAGGTCATATTAAAGGTTACAGATTAATTCAGTACATACGTTAAGCAAAAATATATTGGGCAATGAATAAAAACTGGATCCATAAATATTTGAAGGCATTGTACAGTTGTGGAGCATCCCAAAAGTGGACCTCTTTGTTATAAATCACTCCAATCAAATCAATTGTTTGTGTACCCTTTTTTCTCACGAGACAGTCTAGAATACATATGTATATCATCTGCTTTCAGTGGTCTCAGACCTTAATGTATACATTCCCTCAACTTCCTCTAATTCAGAACAAAATGAGACAAAACCAATGTTACCTTAATAGGTCTTGCTTAGCTTAGACAACCATGGCATTCCCTGCTAATGAGCCTGATCCCTCTTCTGCCATGGCCATTGCTTCTGCACAAATAGACAATCACAAGATAAGAGATTGCTTCACAGTCTCAAAACTCCAAATCTGTCAACCTGGAAGAATTCTGACTCCCACTGTAAGTTCAATTCTACCTACATACTGATTATCATAAAAGAAGAAAGGTGAATAAAAATATGGAAAACCATACCTAGAGAAGTTGAGATGTGTCACTTGGACTGCTTCATGAGGACTAGATCTTTTACATTGCCCTGTACCAAGGCTGCTGTTGCACTATTTTTCATATATTTAATTCAAACATGGCTTGTTTATCAATCAAACTTCACATTTATGTGCAGGGTACCTTAAAAGCTACAGCATGGACTACAGTATACTCTTTCATGAGACACTACAATTTAGGAGCAGTCCAGTAGTAGTTTAAGTTTTGGCTTGGCTGACCTCTTAGGAATCATGTAACTGTCCACCTCAATGAGTATACAACCACCATTTGGGAATTCACGCAAGTGTGATGATTCACTGCTATAGTGATCCTCCCTGAAGAAGACAATACATTTGTGGAAGGTGGTTTACTCTAACAGTGGACACAAACTCAACTCCATGGGACCAGAAAACATACACAGTGGTTTTACTACACAGAAGCAAAGAAAGCCTACCTCCCATAAATCATGCTAAATAAACTGCTGGCATGCAAACATGTCCATGGCCAATGGTGACAGGCTGCAGTGGTACCAATTTATAAAGGGGTGCATTATCAGACCCAATTTTACACCTACTCACCTCTTCAGCATTCTATGTAAAATCATGGAATATGTCAGAGTATACAAAATACAATGTGGATATTAATGCAGTTAAATACAGAGCCATGTGTTTAAGTTAAGAGGACAGCTTGGATTTTTAATTCCATATTAGAATTTGAAGAGATAGCATTAGCACTTGTCGAAGAGACAAGAGTGCATACTGTTATCTTAACTTTGTTAAGGAATTCATTGCTATCCTACATAAGTGAATGACTGACAAATTAATAATACTAAATTTTAACTCGTACATAAATCAATAAGCAAAGTACTGACTGAGCAACAGCACACTACAAATGAAGGTAGGAGCTACCTGTCTACCTCAAAAACAATTCCCACTGGAACCTACAGGGCTTTTCTTAAATAAAAATGGGAAATCATTAATGATTACCAGATATGATGACTTATTTCAGAGTAGATGAGGTAATAACTTCAGTAAAAGATGTTAACGATGGTCTACAAAAAATGTAGTAGCAAATGACTTTGCCTTTAATGTCAATATATGCAGAAGCATAGATACACACACACACACACACACACACACACACATATATATATATATATATATATATATATATATATATATATATATATATATATATATAGGAGTGGTTACTGACTTGAAACTGTAGTTTTACTGGCCATTTTGGGTCAATTCCAAAACTCCTTCATCTTCCTCTCTTAAAACCTGGTTGCCTTATGGTTTTGGCATCTTTTCAGGCTTGTTGGCTGTTGGTGAAGCACCCACCAAGAGGAGAAAACGCTGAGAGAAGAAAGGAGCCACTTTTGAGACTTTAAGTATTTTTCCTCTGTTTATTTGCTAAGTTTTTCTGCATAGCCATCTATTTTGAGCATTTTCTGGCTTGTTAAATTTGATTTCTGCATTAGTAACTGTATTTAGAGCACAACCTAGAGCTGTTTACTGAATTTCCTGTTTGCACTTATTTTTAAAATCGTTTTTTCTCAAAACTTGCATTTTATCTGTCTTTGGCCTAGCACTCTTGTGTGGGGTCATTTACTGCACTGTTATAACTTGTTAACCTCTGCTATCTCTGAAAAAACAAAAAAACAAAAAAATCTTGCTTTTTTCCCACTTTTCTGAGATTTAAAAAAGTTCAGTTACAGGCTTGCTGTTCTTGAACTGTTTGTAAGTTTCTGTGAGGCCATTTTTTGCTTGGGCTAAAGGAAAGTCTCTCTGTTGATCAGTGGCAGTGAAAAACATTGAGCAGCCTGCCTGCCCCTGTGGGAGTGGTTACTGACTTGAAACTGTAGTTTTATTGGCCATTTTGGGTCAATTCCAAAACTCCTTCATCTTCCTCTCTTAAAACCTGGTTGCCTCGTGGTTTTGGTGTCTTTTCTGGCTTGTTGGCTGTTGGTGAAGCACCCACCAAGAGGAGAAAACGCTGAGAGAAGAAAGGAGCCACTTTTGAGACTTTAAGTATTTTTCCTCTGTTTATTTGCTAAGTTTTTCTGCATAGCCACCTATTTTGAGCATTTTCTGGCTTGTTAAATTTGATTTCTGCATTAGTAACTGTATTTAGAGCACAGCCTAGAGCTGTTTACTGTATTTCCTGTTTGCACTTATTTTTAAAATCATTTTTTTCTCAAAATTTGCATTTTATCTGTCTTTGGCCTAGCACTCTTGTGTGGGGTCATTTACTGCATTGTTATAACTTGTTGATACTTGTTAACCTCTGCTATGTCTGAAAAAACAAACAAACAAAAAAAAATCTTGCTTTTTTCCCACTTTTCTGAGATTTAAAAAAGTTCAGTTACAGGCTTGCTGTTCTTGAACTGTTTGTAAGTTTCTGTGAGGCCATTTTTTGCTTGGACTAAAGGAAAGTCTCTCTATTGATCAGTGGCAGTGAAAAACATTGAGCAGCCTGCCTGCTCCTGTGGGAGTGGTTACTGACTTGAAACTGTAGTTTTACTGGCCATTTTGGGTCAATTCCAAAACTCCTTCATCTTCCTCTCTTAAAACCTGGTTGCCTCGTGGTTTTGGCGTCTTTTCAGGCTTGTTGGCTGTTGGTGAAGCACCCACCAAGAGGAGAAAACGCTGAGAGAAGAAAGGAGCCACTTTTGAGACTTTAAGTATTTTCCTCTGTTTATTTGCTAAGTTTTTCTGCATGGCCGCCTATTTTGAGCATTTTCTGGCTTGTTAAATCTGATTTCTGCATTAGTAACTGTATTTAGAGCACAACCTAGAGCTGTTTACCGAATTTCCTGTTTGCACTTATTTTTAAAATCGTTTTTTTCTCAAAACTTGCATTTTATCTGTCTTTGGCCTAGCACTCTTGTGTGGGGTCATTTACTGCACTGTTATAACTTGTTGATACTTGTTAACCTCTGATATCTCTGAAAAAACAAAAAAACAAAAAAATATTGCTTTTTTCCCACTTTTCTGAGATTTAAAAAAGTTCAGTTACAGGCTTGCTGTTCTTGAACTGTTTGTAAGTTTCTGTGAGGCCATTTTTTGCTTGGGCTAAAGGAAATTCTTTCTGTTGATCAGTGGCAGTGAAAAACATTGAGCAGCCTGCCTGCCCCTGTGGGAGTGGTTACTGACTTGAAACTGTAGTTTTACTGGCCATTTTGGGTCAATTCCAAAACTCCTTCATCTTCCTCTCTTAAAACCTGGTTGCCTCGTGGTTTTGGCATCTTTTCAGGCTTGTTGGCTGTTGGTGAAGCACCCACCAAGAGGAGAAAACGCTGAGAGAAGAAAGGAGCCACTTTTGAGACTTTAAGTATTTTTCCTCTGTTTATTTGCTAAGTTTTTCTGCATGGCCGCCTATTTTGAGCATTTTCTGGCTTGTTAAATCTGATTTCTGCATTAGTAACTGTATTTAGAGCACAACCTAGAGCTGTTTACTGAATTTCCTGTTTGCACTTATTTTTAAAATCGTTTTTTTTTCTCAAAACTTGCATTTTATCTGTCTTTGGCCTAGCACTCTTGTGTGGGGTCATTTACTGCACTGTTATAACTTGTTGATACTTGTTAACCTCTGATATCTCTGAAAAAACAAAAAAACAAAAAAATATTGCTTTTTTCCCACTTTTCTGAGATTTAAAAAAGTTCAGTTACAGGCTTGCTGTTCTTGAACTGTTTGTAAGTTTCTGTGAGGCCATTTTTTGCTTGGGCTAAAGGAAATTCTTTCTGTTGATCAGTGGCAGTGAAAAACATTGAGCAGCCTGCCTGCCCCTGTGGGAGTGGTTACTGACTTGAAACTGTAGTTTTATTGGCCATTTTGGGTCAATTCCAAAACTCCTTCATCTTCCTCTCTTAAAACCTTCTTTTGTGCAGTTTTGCGCGTTTTTGAGCATAGCGCAACAACGGGCAGCGCCGCCTAATTGGGTTTAAACTATTCCTGGCTCCACAAAGTCTGTTCTTCACTTTTTTCCCTTAGAACTGCTCTATCTCTCAATTTAAACACCATATTCTCATTCTAAGGCCCTTCACTGGTCCAATTAAGTAATCCTACAAGTTAGCACTATTAAACCATAAGCACTACTTACTCTTATACTCTCTACGATTACCCTGTCCTCTATTGGTCCATCTTAAATTCAGTTTCCCTCTTACTCTAGCATGTCCAAAGGTCAGTCAATGGTTTCCTCTCCAGTCCAGCTGGTGAATCTGGGAATTTTGAGGCAATGTTACAACTGTCTCATGTACACGGACAACCCTCTCCTCCTCCAAACAGGTTCAAATATATGTGAGAGATGCAACTATTTAGCCAAACTGGAGGCTGAGCTCTCTCATCTCAAAACTGGTGTAACCAGTCAGGAGGAGAAGGTAACCTCACACAACACAATTCCAGTATCACATAGTCCCACCACATCAGCGAACCAAACACATAAATACACAAAAACATACTCGGAGGCTCTAAATAAAAATCTACCTAAGCAACAGAGACCTCCAAAGCAGGCATCCAAGCAAACGCTACCTCAAAACAAAACACACACAACACATAACCCACAAAGTCAGTGTGCCAAGCAGCCACAGCCCTTAAGGCTGAATAACACACCTGATACTCTTGTTATAGGTGACTCTATTGTCAGACACACTGATGTCCTGCTCACCAGGCTGAATAAAGAGAAGGTCACGGTGAGCTGCCTGTCAGGTACTAGGATCCGACACATAACGCAAGCACTCAGGTCACTCCAAAGCAAATACAAATATGACTCAGTCATTGTACATGCTGGTGTGAATGACCTGAGATGTACCTCCCTGGACTACATGAAAAGAGACATAGAGGAGCTCTCTGATCATGTAGCCCAGGCTGGTATGACCCTGACCGTGAGCAGCATCTTACCCTCACCTAGAATGATGCCACAGTACAAAGATAAAATGATTGATTTTAACAATTGGCTAAAATTTTGGTGTCATTCAAAGGGGATCCAGTGTCTGTCAGCCTGGGATGACATGCTCGACAAGCCACGTTGCTTCGCTAGGGATGGCTTGCACCTGTCACCACTGGCCTTTTGGATATTGGCAAAGGCTCTTCCCACCCCCATAGTGCCTTTTTTAGGCAAGGCTCAAAAGTCAAACCCACCCCCATAGACAGCACAAGGAACAAGAAACTAAGGGTAATGCTGCTAAACGCCAGAAGTCTTAACCTCAAGATGCACGCACTCGAAGCTCTCCTCAGTATGGAGAACATCGATATCTGTGCAGTGACAGAAACCTGGTTCAAGGCTCCAGAGAGCACCCCAGCACTACCAGGCTATACCTCGTATCATGCTTTTCGGACCCAAAACCCGGACCGAACCACAAAAGGAGGGGGAGTTTCCATATTTATCAAGGATATCCACACCTCCAGGTTAGTGGCATTGCACGAAGTATCAGAGACCATCCATGTGCAACTAACAGTGGGCAAGACTGCTTTTCAGTTTATAGCATCCTACAGACCACCCTCTCAAAGTCAGGAATCCCATTCGGCTTTCCTGAAAACATTGGAGAACATGAAGATCTCTCTGAACACCATTATATTGGGTGACTTCAACTACCCAAACATTGACTGGGAGCACTACTCAAGCCCCAGCACCTTAGCCCAAAGATTCCTGGAAATTATAAACTCAAATGCTATGGAACAACTAGTCACTACTCCCACAAGAGGGGACAACGTACTAGACCTGATCATTACCAACATGGGGACTCTATGCTCCACACCAGAAGTATATCCCTCATTGGTAAGATCAGACCATAAATTAATTTCACTGGATGTCCACATCCCGACCCCACCCCCAGCCCAGAAAACCACAGTGAAAAACTTCTCAAAAGTGAACTTCTCACTTCCCAAAACCGAAGTGGAATCCTTCAAGGCCCCAGGGCCAGTGGAAACTACAGCCCAAACTGCAGAATCCTATATAAATGCATTCTACGGACATCTCCAGGAATGCATGGATCATGCTATCCCAAACAAAACCAAGACCCAATCATCCAAAGGCAGGCCCAGTCTGGTGGACCCCTGCCATAAATAAACTGTACAACAGAAGGAGGAAGCTACTACATGATAGTGCAAAATCCCTAATAGGAAGGCATCTCTGATCAGTACTAGCAAAAATTACGATCCTCATAAAATCCTCCAAGGCCAGCTTCGAGAGAAAAATTGCACAGGACACCAAAGACAATCATAAGGCTTTTTTCAGTTATGTTAGAAACCTGGTATGCAACTCCCAGACTTGTTCTGAGTTGATTCTAAACGACAAAAAATACACTGAACCCACAGACATCACCAATATCCTGGCAGACAGGTTCAGTGCAAACGTCTCCACCCCCTCCCCCCCAAAAGAGCAAGTATCTATCCCGGCAGAGGGCTGCCTCCCAAACATCTTGGATGCTCAGGTGAAGGCTGCCCTCTCCAAAGCAAAAAACACTGCTTCCATGGGACCAGATGGCGTCCCAGGTTGCGTCCTACATGAACTACAAGAGGAACTAATCCCTCAAATAAAACAGCTATACAATCTCAGCCTCACTACAGGATATGTGCCCACAGAATGGCGTACAGCAACAGTGGTCCCATCCACAAAGGTGGAGCCTCTACGGACCCTGGAAACTATCGCCCCATAAGCCTGACTAGCTTAGTCTGCAAGGCTATGGAGAGGATCATCATGGAGCTCATAAACAAAGACATTGGGGACCTACAGACACTAGATCCTACCCAGTTCGGCTTTGTCAAGGGCAGATCCTGCCTTTTGAACCTGGTTGACTTCTTTGAAACAGTCACCAAAGCCATAGATGAAGGGAAGGTAGTCCACACAGCCTATATGGACCTTGCAAAGGCATTTGACACAATACCCCACTCTGGCATCATATATAAGCTATCCAGCTTAAATATAAACCCCTATGTCACAAGATGGGTCGCAAACTGGCTCAAAGACAGAACCCACAGAGTGAGAGTTGCTGGAGCCATGTCAGACTCGAAACCGGTCACAAGTGGCATCCCACAGGGTTCTGTCCTGGGACCACTCTTGTTCGGTATATACTTTTCCGAGGTACAGGCAAACATGGGAGGACTATGGCTCACCAAGTTTGCAGACGACTGCAAACTGGGCGCCATAATCAACTCTCCAGCTGACACAAACATCCTTCAAAAAGGTCTCACAGAGACAGATAACTGGTGCCAGTGCCATGGTTTAAAGCTAAATGCCAAAAAATGTCTAGTCATACCCTTTGGCAAAAACAATGTGCCCACAAATTACCACATAGGTGGAAACCCATTAAGTACAGAGAAAGTTATTAGGGACCTGGGGACCCAAGTTGATAGCAATCTCTCCATTGAAAACCACATTGCCAAAGTGGTTAGAAAGACCTTCTACATAGCCCACCTCATCACGAAGGGTTTCACATCTAGATCAAGAGAGGTAATCGTGCCCCTTTATTCATCCCTCATCAGGCCCATCATAGAATACAATGCCCCTTTTGGGATGTACCTTACCCGACACCTGCAGCAATTAGAAAGACCCCAAAAGTATCTCACCAAGAGGATCAAGGGTCTCAAACAGATGCCATATGCTGCTCGGTTAAAAAACTCCAGCTCTACTCAGTTGCATACCGCCTACTGAGGCGATCTATGCCTGACATACAAAGCTATGTCAAATCCAGAATTAATGGACATGCTCCACCTCAGTAAATCTAAATCCCTTAGAGCCACACTGAGGGACTTGAACCTCAGCACAGAAATAAATAGAACTTGCTGGAGGGACAGGTTCATAACCCAGAGGCTCCCTTCACTCTGGAATAGAATTCCAGTTCATGTGAGGCAGAGCACCTCACTGAATCTCTTCAAGAAGAATCTCGATAAGTGGATGGGGGATCGTAGGTTTGTCCCAGGGATTACTCCCATGTCACTATTAGACAGAGGCACAGTAAACAAAACCTTAAAAAGGGCACAGTATACTCAAATCAAGGGGTGGCGTAAGCCATACAGAATCGGGCTAGGCTTATAATTGCCCCAGGGCAGACAGCCTAGTATGAACCTATGAACCTATGAACCTATATATATATATATATATATATATATATATATATATATATATATATATATATATAGGAAACAGAAAATATCAGTATGATGTTACAGCAGTCAAGCTACTTGATGGCAACAGTTTGTACATTTGAGAATCCATCTTATTAACAGTATATCAGGAAACAGTACTGTAACAACAGAGCTCCCCTCTCCCATACCTGCAAACACACATACCCCCACAGTCAGCAAGCCCTGCACGGTGTGCAGGACTAGTGCAGGAGCTCCAGCAGGCAATATGTCTGCCATGCGATCCAGAAATAAGCTGTAAGGATGTGCACGAGTGCTCCTGCACTAGTCCTGCACGGACTCAGCTCCTGTATGTAAATTACCCCATTTGCAGGTGAAATCCATGCAAATGGGGTGAATTTGTGATCCAGGAAGCTGGAAGCCGGCCATGCAGGACTAGTGTAATCTGCAGAAATGTACTTGATTAGTAACTGAGTACATTTCTGCAAACTACAAAACAGAGCCATGACAGCTCCAAATAAAGGGTGGACGTACAAGGCCATGTCCAATCCAGAATTGATGGACATGCTCCACCTCAGAAAATCCAAATCCACCAGAGCCACGAGAGCGAGAGATTTAAACCCCAACACAGAAATAAATAGGACGTGCTGGAGGGACAGATTCATAACCCAGAGGCTCCCTACACTCTGGAACAGAATCCCAGTCCATGTTAGGCAGAGCCCCTCACTGACTCTCTTCAAGAGAAATCTTGACGAGTGGATGGGAGATCGTAGGTTTACCCCGGGGGTCATCTCTGTGTCACTACTAGACAGAGGCACAGTAAACTAAACCCTAAATGGGCATAGTATTCTCATTCCAAGGGGTGGCGAAAGCCACACACACTCTGGCTAGGCTTATAAATGCCCTAGGGCAGATAGCCTAGTATGAACCTATGAACCTATGAACCTATGGATATTATGTAGAAAGCATGTCAGTGGCCAAATATATGGCCACTGGCATGGAAAACAGTTGCAAAAATAAAAAAAAATTAACTTTTATTTTTTTTTTAGCCAGTCTAGGCTGTTTAAGTATAGGGCAGTGGCACGCAAATGGAATCGGGTGAAAAATAAAATAAAAAACCTAAAATAAGCATTCTAACCAAAAATCACTATTTTGCCATTATTCTCAATGGCAGGCAGAAGACAACAAGTCAGTGAATAGTGGCTGCTAAGGGAGGAGGCTTAGTGTTGGACCTATAACTATGCATCAGCATGCAATCCTATGCAAATGAGGGGAATGATACTGAATCTCAGATTTCCCCTGCATGCTAGTCAGCACCCAACAGTGTAAGAACAGGAATAGCTTGGTGCAAGCCTAGGAGTTAGCTGACATCATAGAGGTGTGTATCAGGCATACTGTAAGTGGATTGGAGTCCTGTGGCTCAGGTTTGCCCTTAGTTTAGCAGAGCTAAGCAAGGGGGTGTGTCTGAGGCTGCCTAGCACTCTTTACATTGCCTAAGCGGGTGTGGGCACCACGCACAGGGTTTTAAAGGGAAAAAGAAAAAGTAAACCAGGAAATAGCAGCTCTGTGCACATTTGAGCACTGTGTTTGTGCAGTGCGCCCCCAGGCTTAAACAGGAAGGCAATGGGAAGAGAAAACAGCAGTACGAAGGTAATCTAGGAGAACTAGTATAGCTGGCAGGTGAAATGTATCAGAATCAGCCAGTTACATAGGCAGTAGACCAGCCCAGCCCAGAACACTACTATAAACTATGCAAACACCTTTCCGTCTGTTTTTTCCCACATACTCTACACCACCGGTGTATACAAGCAGGGAAATTTTAACAAACAAAAACAACAAAATGATAGGGGCTGCAGCAGCTATCAGACATCAACATGTGGAAGAGGCTGAGGGTGGTGAGGATGAGAATTCTGTCAACCAACCCACAGTGAGAAGACGGAGAATGGTGTACAGACCCAGGGTAACCTACCAGGGGCTGCACGAGCTGAAGATAGTGTAGCACTATAGGGTGGACAGGGACCTCCTACAGCAAATTGTAGAGCTGTGCACGCCACACCTGACACACAGAACTAACAGAAGGGAACCCATCCCAGTGGATACTAAGGTATTTGTAGGCCTAAGATACTAGCCACAGGTACCTCCCAAAGCCCAACTGGGGATATCATGGGGATCTCACAGGCATCAGCATCTAGGGTATTCCACCAGTTCCTGGATGCTATATCAGCACATGCCAGTGAGCACGTATATTTCCTCAACACCTATGAGGTGTTGGCCAGCAATATGCATCTCTCTTCCACCAAACAGCAAAATACCCTGAAGTAGTGGTTGCTATAGACTGCATGCACATATGTATCAAAGTGCCACGAGGTGAGCAGGGTAGGGTCTACATCAACCGCAAGGGCTTCCCCTCCATCAACTGTCAGGTTGTGTGCGATGCCCAGGGCATTATAATGAATGTGTGTGCTGGCTGCCCTGGAAGCTATCATGATTCCCACATCTAGCATCTGATGCAGCTGTACCAGAGATTTGCCAATGGGGACATCCCTTACGATCACCTAGTGGGGGAGCTGTGGCTGATGACACCCATCAGAAATGTACACACACCCAAACAAAAACTCCATAATGAGGCACATGCACAGACCAGAACCATAATAGAGCATGTGTTTGGGATGCTCAAGTCATGGTTCAGGTGCCTGGACACATCCGGTGGAGCCTTGCAGTACTCACCAGCTACATGTACTCAAATTGTCATCATATGTGCCATGCTACACAATATGATCCTGTGGAAACAGCTGCAGCAGGAACAGCATGGGGCAGGGCCACACAGCCCCCCCCCCATCAATGCCAAGGCCTGCACAGGCACAGAGTGACTCAGAGGAGGAACAACCTGAGCCTGCCCCAGTAGGCAGATGGAGGCATGCCCAGTGTGCCCTGGCCTTGGCAAAGAGGCAATGGATAGCCCATACACTGACACAGTAGGGACCCAGGGAATGACACCTCTCTCTGACTCACATATACAGTAAAAGGGATGCCAAACATGACACTACCTGTGCTCAACCATGTATAGGGAGTGTACTATGTGCATCCGACATAGGCAGCCCTCCAGCACCATCCTCAATACTGGCACACCCACAAGGTAAGTCACTCTCCTTACCAATTGCTGAATGGAGTAGTATGTGTTGTTACTTGTATCTATGGTTCGGATGTGAGCATGCAAGGGAATTGGGTGGCTGAATGGGATGCCAGCAGACAGTAGACATCTACAGTGGCAGCATGAGATCTGCAAGAAATACTGGTGTTACCATAGTAGCCAGTACTACACATGGTGACAAAACCCACTTCAGGAAATGTGCTAAGCCACATGTGTGTCCATATGACACACACATGCCAGTCAGGGAGGTTCACATACCCAACAACAGTCTCAGCCAGCAGGACAGGTGTAGACAAACACAAACAAAGGCTGTGCTAAGGCCTCTGAATGATGCCTATGGGTAACCTCCCCCAGGCCTATGCAGACAGACTACATCAGGTCAGGCAGTGTGATGTAGGGTAGGGAGTCAGAAACTGATATGTAGGTCAATCAAACCTAAGACCTGTAGTACACTGATATGCCTCTAGTCGTCATGATAGGTTAGAATACAGAATGAAATGGAGTACCTGACATACCAGTACAGTCATAGCAAATGTGTACAAGTGTCAGGTGTGCCCCCCAAGCCTATGTAGAAATGTAGAAACAGTCAGGTGTGCCCCCAATCCTGTGTAGAAATGTAGAAACAGTCAGGTGTACCCCCTCCCCCAATCCTGTGTAGAAATGTAGAAATAGATGTGCCCCCCCAGTCCTGTGTAGAACTGTAGAAACAGTCAGGTGTGCCCCCCCATCCTATGTAGAAATGTAGAAACAGTCAGGTGTTCCCTACCCCCATTCCTATGTAGAAATGTAGTAACAGTCTGGTGTGTCCCCCCTAATCTGATGTAGGCACATTGTAACAGTCAGGTGGGCCCCCCAAGCCTAAGTAGAAATGTAGTAACAGTCAGGTGTGCCCCCAATCCTATGTAGAAATGTAGAAACAATCAGGTGTGCCCCCTAATACTAAGTAGAAATGTAGTAACAGTCAGGTGTGCCCCCTATCCTAGCCTATGTAGAAATGTAGAAACAGTCAGGTGTGTCCCCCCAATCCTAAGTAGAACTGTAGTAACAGTCAGGTGTGCCCCCAATCCTATTTAGAAATGCAGTAACAGTCAGGTGTGTCCCCCACAATCCGATGAAGAAATGCAGAAACAGTCAGGTGTGCTCCGCCCCATTCCTAAGTAGAAATGTAGAAACAGTCAGGTGTGCCCCCCCAATCCTACTTAGAAATAGAGTAACAGTCTGGTGTGCCCCCACAATCCGATGTGCACATGTTGTAACAGTCAGGTGTGCCCCCCGAATCCTATGTAGAAATATAGTAACAGTCAGGTGTGCCTCCCTCCAATCCGATGTAGACATGTAGTAACATGTATGTGTAGGTACAATACCAGTAGAGCACAGATTACCTGAGGTGGCCAAGGTAGCAGGATAGATTGTAGCATTTGTACAATATGCAGGTATGCATGTGTTAGGTTGGTGTGTTTTTCATATTGTGTGAAAGTGGTCAGTATGTATTCATGTTGAGGTTTGACCTGGTGGCCATTGCCCACTACTGCCGATGACAGGGCCAAGTCCTCACAACTGCAGTGCCAAAGACATTTCTACCCATATGCTAGCAGTAAGCCATCGTAAATGCATGGTGGTAATATGTGTCACCATCTGAAAGACGGACAAGGCATGACTGTTGGGCTAGATATACATGCAGTACACAGGGAAAAGTACCCCAGACATACAGTATATAATGTGTAACCATGAAATAGACACCCCCTTGGAATTGTACATACAGGTATGCATCACATTATCTGGGCTTGTAGTAGGGAATACCGATGTCGACTGGCCGAACACCTGCAGATCACAAAGGTGATAGGACTGATGTATTGGGAAATGGCTGATGTCCCTGCATAAGCCAGCATAACTGGAATGCCCCATACATATCTGTGAGTCAGATGCAAGTAGTGTCCATAGCACACATGCACCCAGCTTACCCAAACACCACCCACAGGTACCTCTCTGGTTGTATCCCTGCTGTTGGGAATGGGTACAATATGACCCCCACCTGTGTATGGCAATAGCAAAAGAATGCAGCAGGCAGTGCAGATGTCCCATGCAGGTGTGTCCCTAGCTCTATGTAGCACCCTGCCAGCATCCACACCACCTGATCAATACTGATAGAAAGTATTGACATGAACACCTAGCACACCTACCCTGTCACCTCAGGGGAATATACTGTATGGCAGTCTGGGACTGTAGGACTGACAGAATGCAACGGCCTGCTACAGCTGGCCTATATCACTACCAAAAGGCCTAAAGGCCTCTGCCAAAGGCCTGCGTCTCACCCGTACTGCCAATGTATGTTATGTCATGGACACCCAAATAACAACATAACACACTCCACATAAGCCATATGCAAGGCCATGTGGACAAACCACAGTAACATGTCCACCATGTCCCACTGCATGAACTGTGGCCCAACACCAAAACACAGCTGTGATGAGGTGATAACAATAGGGAAAGTATCAGAGAATGTATGCATAATGTATGGAAGATGATAGAATAATAGAGGCAGGGGTGGGAGCATGGGCAGATGGAATGTGCAAGGTCCGACACACAGCCATGTGCACATACTATGCCTGGCTGCAAACACAAAATGGGTGGCTAAAAAGCTGCCCATACACCACAATAGGGGTAATGTCATGACTTATGACCCCTGCCTCTGGGTAACCTGTGTGAATCTGTACAGCTGTGAGGTATTTCCATAGCAAGATAAGGCTATACCGTCCTGTCAATGGATGCACAAGCATGGGATCCTCTGCCAGCACTGTACCAAGGTGCTGAACTGGATGTCCAGACCCAACAGCAAGTGTCTGCAGCTCCCCCTCCAGAATTGCATAACTTTCCATGAATATGTAGGCGTTTGACCACAATACTGGACATAGCTGCATTCACCCTGTGTTCCCCAGGACATCACTGTGAGCAAAAATGTCCACCTGACAGTACTTGAGGACATAAAACATCACAGTGTATAACAGTACACATGTCTGAATATCTCTGCTAATACCAGTACCATGTAGCAGAAGCAGCACAGACACAATCACCTACAGTACACTCTATCCCTTACACAGTTTGACCCCATATTGCCAACTGATCTACAGATATCCTGCAGAAACAGTTTGAGACCTGTAGGTGTAGAACACAAAGGTCTGCACTGGAGTACAAACTACCTGGAAAGGATCCACACATTCAATACAGAAAGGCATACTGGGCATGCTCACACACTTAGAGAAATGAAGGCAATGTCAGACAACAACATACTGAAAGGTCATACTGGGTATGTTCACACACTTAACAAATGAAGCTCATGTCTGCCAACAACAGTGGACCATACATATCTGACAGTTGCAGATGTTAGTGCATACACTCCTCAGTATGCACCAGTCATGATTTGCACATGCATTGGATAGGAATACACACATATATCCAAGGACAACATACTATAATATGCCAAAAGTACACATACTTAGATGTGTGGAATAGAGTGATAGTGACAACTAGAACAAGCTACCCGTCTATGTCAAGCAAAGTTCTTCATTAGCACTCTTCAAGAAAAATCTTGATGAATGGATGGTAAATAGGAAATACACCCTGGGGATCATTTCTGTGTCTCTGCTGGACAGTGGCACAGGAAAATAACTTTCTTGGGTGGCGTAAGCTATGGTACCTTGCTGGCTAGGCTTACGTAGGCCCTTGGGCCGATAGCCTAGTACCTACCTATGAACCTATGAACCTATGAACCTAGTAATCTCTGTGACGTGTCCTATAATTGCATAATGCTGTAGTGTGATGAACTAGTTAGGTAGGATTTCTAATCCCAGACATGGCAACTGTGTATGTGTGTGTGTGTGTGTGTGTGTGTGTGTGTGCGCGCTTCTGTCTGTGCAGAGAGCAATGCTTTTTAGGCTACTCGCACGCACTACATTCAAATGCCCTACTTTGGCAAGGTTGCTGATGTCATTCACTTTGACATGCACCTTTGGGAAAGGAATAGCCCAGTAATCTTTGTGGCACATCCTATAAGTGCATAATACTGTAGTGTGATAAACTAGTTAGGTAGGAATTCTAATCCAACACATGACAGCTGTGTTTGTGTTTCTGTCTGTGCAGGGAGCAGTGCTTTTTAGGTTACTCACACTCACTACAATTCAAATGCCCTACTTTTGGCAAGCCTGCTGATGTCATTCAATGTGAAATACACCTTTGGGAAAGGAGTAGCCAAGTAGTCTCTGTGGTCTGTCCTATAACTGCATAATACTGTAGTGTGATAAACTAGTTTGGTAGGAGTTCTAATCCCAGCCATGGCAATTGTGTGTGTGTCTTTGTCTGTGTAGGGAGCATTGCTTTTTGGGCTAGTCACACTCACTACAATTCAAGTGCCTACTTTGGCAAGGCAGCTGATGTCATTCACTTTGAAATACACCTTTAGGAATAGAGTAGCCCAGTAACCTCTGTGGCGCATCCTATAACTGCATAATGCTGTAGTGTGATAAACTAGTTAGGTAGGAGTTCTAATTCCAGACATGGCAACTGTGTGTGCTTCTGTCTGTGTAGGGAGCAATTCCTTTTTAGGCTATTCACACTCACTACAATTCAAATGCCCTACTTTGGCAAGCCTGATGATGTCATTCAATGTGAAATACACCTTTGGGAAAGGAGCAGCCCAGTAATCTCTATGGCACATCCTATAACTGCATAATGCTGTAGTGTGATAAATTAGTTAGCTAAGAGTTTTAGTCCTAGAAACAACAACTGTGTGTGTTTCTGTCTGTGTAGGGAGCAATGCGTTTTAGGCTAGTCACACTCACTACAATTCAAATGCCCTACTTTGGCAAGCCTGATGATGTCATTCAATGTGAAATACACCTTTGGGAAAGAATCAGCCCAGTAATCTCTGTGGCACATCCTATAACAGCATAATACTGTTGTGTGATATAGTACTTTGGCAGGGGTTCTATTCCCACACATGGCAGACGTTTGTGTGTGTTTTTCTTTGTCTGTGTAGGGTGCAATGCTTTTGAGGCCATTCACAGTCACTACAATCTCCACTGACCTTCTTTGGCAAGCCTGCTGATGTCATTCCCAGTGAAATACACCTTTGGGGAAAAATACTCCAGTAATCGCTGTGGCATGTCCTATAACTGCATAATGCTGTAGTGTAATAAACTAGTTAGGTAGGAGTTCTAATCCCAGACATGGCAAGTGTGTCTGTGTTTGTCATTTGCATTCTGTGTGGAGGTGGCTGTGACACTCACTGCGGAGTGGGTTTTGCAAATTTCTTATATGGTGGCCCTATTATATGTCACAATGTCCACCTTACAAGGATAACAGATGTGAACTAGTCGAGAGGCTGGGGTGCTAATGCTTACCCCTACATGTGACATCAAGGCTTGGCAAACAAAGTTAGCAACCCTTGTATTACCCAGAGAACACTCTCAACCCATGTCTCATACACAAACACACTGGCCTAGGGAACAACCGCTATGTTGGTAGCACCCTGCATATTGCCCACAGATAGTAGCCATGGTGTGACTGCAGTGGACCACAGAGAACATGGCACCCTGTCCATCAGTACAATAGGCACGTACATGCAGACAGTGCGCCTTCACTATGTTCACCACTGGACAACTGCAACACCTGTGGTGCCATCAAATGTGTCCCACAAAGGACATACCATGCCTTAAACACATGCCCTGTATGGACAGTTGCCACTGACTCCAGAGAATACCTGTATCATGCTATCAATGTAGGTGCAGGGTCAACCTGCTGTCCATTACCAGTTCCTGCCACATGAGGCCAGGACTGGCACATCTGATTATAATCTGTGTGCACAACATGGGCCACACACCCCAGGTACAGTTCCACATGTCACTGTACATGCATGTGGGACGTGTGCACATCCCAGACAGCATCCGTGTCATGGAATAAAAAACACATACATGGCAAGCATTGCACAGCAATGGCCACACACAATAGTTACCCAGGTAACTGGATGGTGAATACAATACCCACCTGTGTGGGCCAATCCAGACACTACACCCCTGTGCCACATTGCATATATTGTCATGTGGCCTGCTGCCAAGGTATACCCTTCACCTAGCCTTGTATAGCCTTCTGGCACAGTCAACCACTACACACCCGTGAAGCAATGCATGCAAGCATGTCAGTACTGGCACACTGTGTCTGTGTGTGTGGTGTATGATGCTTTCGACCACATTCACACTCACTACAACTCCCATTGGCATACTGAAGCATGCTGGCTGATGTCAGACACCTTCACATACCCTTTGCCCATATAACCTCCTGATAACCCCTGTAGTGCATGTGATACCTGCAAATTACTGTATTGTGGCAAACTAACTAGTTAGGAAGTGAATTCCTGACCCTGCCAAGTGTGTCAATGTGTGTGAGTCCCTGAGAGAGTGTGGCTGTGTTGATGCTGACACCTTTATATATGGACAGGTACGTGTACTACACCTACTGTTTTGCTACTATATCACTGTTGCAGATGTCACTCACCATAACATATATGTTTGGACAGCTCCTCAATATCTAAGCTATGTGGCGCATGCAATAACTGCATAGACATGTGATAGCAATACATAGTTAGACAGGGGCATGAAACCCTGTACTGGTAGGTGTGTGACACAAACATGCTTAGGTTTTTCTCTCCCACCCCCTCCCTGACTTACTTTGTCTCTGTCTGTCTCTCTCACTCCCTCTCTGGTGGATGTGGAGAACTACAGCTACTTTGCTTAGGCAGCAGCTTGTGTTTTCTAAGTGATGTTCATGATCAGCTGATAGCCTCTGCATGAATTGCAGCCCTCCTCTAGCTGATTGCATGTGGAACAGCTGTGGTAACATTCCCATAGCCAATTACATGGAAACACACTCCAATATCTAGGAACATCATGTTGGTGTTGGGCCTTTTCATTCACTGTGAGCAGGACCTAGATCTGTTGTTTGGCAAACAGCATCACAGACGGATTTGGGATTTACCTCTAACAACATACACTGTGGAAATAGGCCAACACACAGGAGGGGTGTGCCTGACATGACTACAGAATGTAAGTGTTGCTATTCTGCATTTGGAGTAATGTCGGTTTAACAGGGTGTGCGTGGATATGGCTGGTCTACATGTTTTAATACATGTAATGACAGTGCTATGTTTTTAAGGAAACCCCCATCTGTAGGGTCATCAGCAGACTGTGTGGAGCCTTTCGTTTCTTGTGTTACTCACAGAACACCTACCTGAGAATTGCAAAAGCATAGTGTGAGAATTGCAGTCAGTACATGGTGACAGCCATGAGAGTTACTGACTTCATATCCCTCATAGAGCATATGTCACAACAAACCCTGGTTACAACAGTAAATGTATGAGGTTATCACAGCAACATGCCAATACTGGGGCAGTGTTCGTAGCTCCAGCCACAAGTCTGTAAACCTTTGTACATATGTCCTGCAGTAAGAGATGCATATGTCCTGTACACCATTATTTATTGACATCATACCTGATAACAAGCCAGTCAGATATCAGACTGCTAGACATGTTATGTATAGCAGGGGTTGTTTCTGAGGACATAGCTTGGCCATTCTGTGGTTGTGTATAAAGTATTGAGGTCTGTGTACCTAGGGTGATTGTCAGCAGTATGTGTATTGCACATACGTATCTTAGGCTGTGCACAGACTGTGGTAGATGCCATTGTTGTCAGTCTTGTTCTAGCTGATGTGACATGCTGCTCTAGTGGATGGTACCCTATTGGCTCACATGTCCCATACCACAGACAGCCATCGGACCACACAGTGCCATGACCCAGTGTATGTAGGGTCAGTGTGTGAGTGGCACATATAAGGATGGTGTTTATCAGATTGTCCATATAGTGTCATATTATGCGTGTGTACCATATATGGCTGTGGCTGTGCTTACATTGGTTGTGGGTTTGCACTTTCATACAGGTGTCTGTAACTCTGTGCTGTGACATGCATGTAGAGCCCGCTATAATCGCAGGTACATGTGTAGTCCCCCATACAAAATGTAGTCCAGTGTTGTGGCAGTCTACCTGTAGTTTGCACAGTGCTTTGTGACATGCCTAGCAGCCTAGTGTAATTACCCAGTGTGCTGATATGTCCAGTTATTTGCAAGACATACTGCTGCCAGGCCACCATGACTGTTGTGTATTTCTGACAAATCAGTGGGATTCTGTACAGATGTATGTCACTAACTACTGGGTAGTATGTGGCCATGTGACCCCTGCACCACCAGGTATTATGTGTCAGGACAGACTGGTGTGTGTGCATGCATAAACTGTGTGGGCATATGTAGTCCAGTATTTACATGATATACCCATGTACATGGCTATTAACATCCACATTGGGAGGCGTGGTCCACATGTCTCACATGAAGAGCATATGTATACACCTCTGGACTGACCACAGAGTGCCAGACTGTCCACATATATTGATCATATCTCTGCTGTAGTTCACAGGATCATTACTGTGCTAGCAGTGGTACTGTACTATGATATCCTTAGGATATCTGTCAGTAGCCAATGGTGCACATGTTAAAAGCAGATGTGACCTCCCACACACAACATGTCTGTTAAGACAACCCCCTTTACAGTAGCAACAGTCTACTTATATACCTGCAATATATACCTGACATCCCCTTGCACTAAGAGGTTGGGACTATTGGGGCTGAAGTAGGACTCCACTCCATGTTCTGGACATATGGTGAACATATATGTATATATATATTTCTCCATATATCTATATAGATATATACACAGATACATATTGATATACATAGATGGATATATATATATATATATATATATATATATATATATATATATATATATATATATATATATATATATATATACATACATATAAACACTGAAATATATACATATACACAGCAATATATGTCTACACATATACAGATATAGATATATATGCATATATACTTATGGATATCTACATATATATCGACAGTAATAGGTATATCAGAATATATATGTATGCACATATAGTTATAGATATCTACATATATATCTACATAAATAGGCATATCTGTACACATAGGATGTGCATACATATATAGCTATATATACATATATCTATATATATATATCTATATATATATATATATATATATATATATATATATATATATATATAAAGAGATCTACACATGGCCATATCACACATGGCCATATATATGATGCACTATACAGATGTGTATACAGACATATGTATGAATATACATGTGTATGTACATGTAGACATATATCAACATATGCATAGGCATATATCCATATTCCTGTCATGTGTAAACATCACAGTTGTGTATACCTTCCCAGATGTATTTCACCGTATGTATCTGATATGTGTACATTATGATAAAACAACATATGTGATGCAACAGTCATATTAATAACAAGTACTACACAATTGTGGATGTAAAGGCAATTGCTCAATACTAATCAACATGTGTATTCACAGATATATTAGAAAAACAACAGCTGTCTTCACAGTGGTCATGGCGTAGTGGTTAAGTGTTTTGACTCTAGTGTACAGGGTCCTGGGCTCAAGGGCTGTTCATTTTGCTGCTAGGCAGAACAAGTGCTGTTGGATACAGAGTGGTTAAGGCAGTTTTGAGCAGCTTTAAGTGCGTTTGCGCAGGTTTGCGTGAAGCTAAGTGGTGCTAAGCTACGGGTAAACGTATGGGTGCTTACATTACACAGTGTAGGCTTCGCTTACCAGTGCACACATCAGCTTAGCTGTTATATTGGAGTAATGTTGATACCTGATAAGCATGGTTTAGCCCTGGTAACCAGTTCTCACCACCCAGTCCAATAACATAGCAGGGTAATGACATCTGTAATAAGTGTGTGTAATGCCATGCACAATACATGCACCTATGTGCTGTCATTACAGTAGCAAGGGGTATGAGTGTCATGTCTGGGACACACAAGTATATGAGGCCTGTACAGCACTGTAATCCATGTGAATGTGTTACATACAGGGTTAGTAGCCCAGGGTACATGCTGTCACACTGGCATGTAGTGTATCATGGTGGTACTACTATTGACAGTGCTTTCCCAGGCAAGAGTAGAGTGCTAAATATAGTACTGACAACAGGCACACCTGCAGGCATAGCTGGACTCTGAGGCCTCCCTGTTGTGTCCGTGGTGTGTGAGCTGTGTCACAGTATATATCCTCTACTGGATAATTATCTGACATGTGGAATGTTACTGTAGACTACCATCTGTACAGCACATGTTAGTGAGGGCTTCCAACATGTAGTTATGGCATACATATAGTTGTCAAATGTCTGTCTGTCAACACATTCATCCTGCTGCATAGCTACTTGCCAAGCTGATGACTGTCAGTCCCTGTACAGATGTACAGATGGCAGGTATCCAGCTGGGATATGTACAGGCAACCTATGCTTGATTGACACTGACATGTCTGCCCAGCTGTGTAAGAAATGGCACATATAGGAGACAACACCCTGTATGCACCACATGCCGTGGGTACCTCCACTACACTACCACAGTCAACAGAACATGCTGGGGTACAGGTCTCCATCACAGACACTAACCATGTGCTGTAATACATGTTGCATACATGTCAACTTGATCACCTCAGTGGCCATGTGCAGGAGGCACCCAGAGGATTGGCTGATGCATATCACTCTCACCCTGAGGGTCCCCACAGTGGTGTCTGTCAATAGATTGCAGGCTGCTACATGGCAGGTGGCAGGATACCACTGTACACACATCCCCTACACAACCCATCTCTCCATGGACAATAGCTAGGTACACAGCTATGACCACTTGCAGCAATGCACCCCAATACTGACACATGCGTACGTGTGCATTACTGAAGATAGCAGTGTCTGTGTGTTAGTACACCTGTACTTGGGAATTCCATGAAGGCCTTCACAACCACCTCAACACTTATTGCAATAGTCAGTTGTGGCTGCTGCTGTATGGGACATTACATGTGCCCTGTTACACTCCTCTCCCTATTGGCTACATGAGCCTTGCAGTGCCAGCACAACAGTGTTGGACAAATGGGTCAATAGGCATGGGATACCCACTGAGTTCTGGCAAATGTGTGTATGTGTGCATGTCTGTATATCTGTAGGGTACAGCATTCCGAGGCCACATATATATTATAATACCCATTGCCACACAGTAGTACAAATAGTGTTGTTGCTGCTCATAGGTGAGGCATGACAGTGCAACACCCTACTATGCCTGTGGCATGTGCATTAGATGCATATACCTGTAGTACCACTGTTGAGATATACAATGGGTTGTATCACAGTAGTGGGCAATGTGTGATGGTGGGTATGGCAAAGTGTCAATTCAGGGAGTACAATATCCACTGAGGGATGTGTGTGCTGTGTACACTGTCATTACACCAAGGTACACCCGGTATATGTCCCATGTACAACTTTATGGTGACCACTGTCACCATCAACCATACAGGTAACTGATACTACAATCCAGCCCAGTTATGCATGTGCTGTGTGCAACCTACCTGTAACACATTGGACATATGGTCATGTTAGTTAGCAGCGATAGGCCCAGGTCTCCTGGATGTGTGTCTGCCTGTTATGTGTCTGTTAATGTGTATATGATGGTATGTCACACTATGTATTGCCCATATAAAACCATTACATCCCCCATTAGCATACTGTACATGTCTGGGGATGTTCTGCATGTAACATGTAACCTGGAACACACCTCACACTAAACACTGTGTGGTGTGTGCAATAAAAGCCACACACACTTCAGTAGCACTACATACTTAGGTAGGGGTCTAGTCCCGGTGTTGCCAAGTAAGAGTGTGCATGTGTGTGAATGGGTCTACATCAGATTTCAGATTATACACGTCCCAGCGGGTCACCTGTCCATGTGGCACAGGCAATAACTGTCATACAAACCTGTGACATGTGTTCAACTGTACCCCAGATATGTCACAGCCATGGTGTCACTACAGTGCCATACCCCTTGTGGAATATGACTGCAGGCCATTCTTCTGCTGACATGTGTACACCTACAACACAAATGGATAATATCACAATCAACCAGTGTTACTAACAGCTATAATGCATCATTGCTGGATGGCTACACTACCTGACATGTATGCATTAAAATATACTCCTGACAACATGTTACACTGCAGTACTGTGGTACACTGTAGTACAGTAACCATGTGCATCAGAACCATATTAGCCATTCCCTGCATCAATGTTATGAATGACAGGGATGTGGCACAGGTAACATCATATGCACAGGGTGCGTTGTTGGTTTGCCAGAGGCCGAGGGTGGGCCATACTTTTGACACCATGTGTGTGGGTGAGGGATGTAATGAGGTGAACTGGGTGTGGTGATGTGGTGTGTGTAGGTATGGGGCTGTCCTAGGTGTGTTCGTATAGTGTGTGGGTATGCATGCACACAGTCCTGCCATGTGGCTGCCCTACACAGGTGTTTATGGACAGCTGCAGACCATACCTGGCACAGTGTGTAGTTCACTGCCTCTGGCCACGGACACGTGGACTATGCTTGCCAGGGGTTCTATGGGCATGTCCAGGTACAGGCCTCGATGTGCTACCCTACTCTGATGGTGACAGATCTCTGCTGGAACCAGGTCCCTCCTGGGACTGGCCAGGACCACGTGCTCATGGCCTGCTGTGGTGTGGTGTGGACAGCACCCCCCTGCAGTGCCAGGGCTGGTACTGCCACTATGGGAGCTTCTCAGTGTCCTAGCACATCCACTTTGACTGCCAGCTGTTGGTGTTGCTGGCCTACGTCCACGCGGCCGTCGCTGCACTACCACATGTTCAAGCACAGATAAACCATGGTTGATGAAGCCCATTATCTCACCAAACCATCTATCCATGAGCTTGGTATAAGCACGGATGGCACCAGACAGTTCATGGAAGTTGCCACTTGCAGATGTGAGAGCAGTCCTCTGCAGCCACAGGTCCTGTCTGATGTAACGTTCCATATGTGCCTGCGCTGCCATGACAGCCTGAAACATGCACCTGGTGGTACCAGTTGTGGTGCGTCTGCCAGGGGCATGATGACCAGCGGCCCTACCATGAGCACCCTGGGACATCTGCCTATGTGGTGCCCTGCCGGTCATCTGGCTATGCCTGCTGTGACCAGACACAGTAGGCATGATTACCACACTCTCCTGTGCACTGCCACTAACTGCCAGCTGTCCCTCCGCTATGGCCACTGGTGATGGGGTATGTATTGGCACTAAATCTCTGTGCAGGGTTGGGGTGGCTAAAAGGGGGATGTCAAATGATGGTGCTGTTTCGGCCCCTGACAACCCCACCTGTGCCTCAACAGTACTATCATCATCTTCGGTGTCTGTATGGACACCAACATCAGATTGCATGCAGGAGAGGCCCTGACCCACCTCACCACCTGTGGTGGAAAACAAGAAATGCACATTAAGACCTGTACAGCATTGCATAACAGTACACACACACACACACACACACACACACACACACACACCACCTTAATACCTACCTGTCCGTATCTCTACAGACAGTCCCATGTTTATTCCCATGTGTTCTCCATCTTGCATCACACTTGGCAACATACACTCATTAATTCCATTCATTAGCGTATCATTCCTCTAAATGCCTAGACAAGTGATCACAACATAAGGCCTGTTACTCAATTACCTCCCTGACCTGAATGGAGTGGTTTTACATGGCCTCACTGCTGTCATTCAGTGTTCACTCTGTGTATGACCGGACATCGTGAGCATGGCCCCTATATGTGAGGGGCTACTATGTTCACTCCATAATTTCACACACTGGAGTGTCATGTGTAAGTATTGCTCAGTACATGCCAGATATGCTGCTCAATCAACCTATCATGTGACAACTGTAATATATGGATACACTCCCTGGTGTTGTCTAATAATTCCCCAATGCATCTGTAGTGCTGCATACATGGGTTGTCGGTCACCTCTCTGCTGAATGCGATATTAAGGGTATTCCTGGTGTCTACCTTCCCTCCCAATGCATGTTCCATGCTATAGACCTTATTATACTATCAGCTGTCCTGTGATTACATACATGACAAGTATTCTTGGTGTATCATGTGTCAGCCCATGTCCATATACTGCACAATCCCAAAGGGAAGTACTGCTGTATAAGCAACACCACAATCACACATGTGCATACATGGACACCTACACAAACACACACACACATGCACACACGCATCCTACATGCATCAACCTCCCTCCACTTAACCATAGTGACCCTACAGACAAGGTAACCACCCACCGACACACACACACACACACACACACACACACACACACACACACACACACACACACACACACAGGTGAGGTTGCACAAAGATAGTACACACAATACTCCTATTACCCATCTGTCAACATACATAACATGTGGTACACAACAGCATGCAGTGCAGCTACAGTCAATCCACGCTAGCAACAGTATACATGTGTGTGATGCATGTGCTGTGTTAGTAGGTGATGCCCCTTCCCCTGGATACCACTACACCCATGTACACAGTATTGCTGTGCACCTGTTCTGCACCCTGCCATGTACTGTGCACCAAACCCCACAGGCGTACAACCCATTGCTGAATGTGTAGTACTGTGTCAGTTATGTCAGCTCTAATGCTCACAGCCCCTATGTTTTTCAGCAACACATACCTGGGATGATATGTGGACAGATGGCATTTGTGAATGTCTGATGTCTGGTTTACAGATATCAACATCAGCAGACCATGTATGACCAATCAAATACTATTACACTGACAACCATCAGACCATACCATGGCTATGGGGAGTGTACACACTCTTATTGATATGATGCACCCTTCCTTGATCTGCCATGGGACCACAACACTGCATATCTTAACTGTACATGAGCCCGATATGTGACTTATGTCCTGTACATTCATATGCAGTGTCTACGGAATGTGGTAGGTGTGCGGATGCTGACGAAAATGCATACACTCCGTGTGTGCATATGTGTGCACACCCTTATCATGAAGGTTTGTTGCACCTATTGTTATGTGTACTACAGCAGTCACTGGCAGGGGTATACTAGCATGGGCCATCTGCATTTGCCAGTGTAGGTTCAGTCTGCCCTACACATCTCCCAAATCTGCATGATTGCAAGGTCTACTCATGTGCACATCCCTTGGTGTTCAGACATTGCTGTCACTATTGCTGTGGGGGTAGGGTTACATCTGCCACAGTTCCTGAACCTGACTGTTTGCAGATACAGCCATTCGTAGCATCCTTATGATCCCTGCTGCAGTGCACTGGTGTGTCATGCTGACACCCCCTCCCCACCTTCAGCCTTTTTGCAGATGCTTGACAAGTAAGGCCTACACATGTGTGTCGGTTTGCAGTGTCCCATAAACTGAACACCATGTGTTACAGCCTAGTCCCGGCTAATAATGTGGACCACAGTAATACATTATGCCATAGTGTAAATCTGTAACAGTTGCCATTGTACTACTGGTATATGCACTGTTGTTGCACTGTATATGGGTGATGTTTCACACATATCCCTACTGTAGGCCATGTCTCCCACCATTATGTTAATCCCTGTGGACACATTCCACAATGACAGGATGTTAGTTATCTTGCAGGTGTCTGACGTACCATTCCAATACCCCATCATGGTCACCACTCTGCTGCTATGCATTTAACAGCAACAATGCGTGCACATGTACAGCATGCATTCTGGGTAGGTATGTTAGATGTGTGCATGGAATATACCATAGCTATTACATGGCCAGTGTATTGGCAAGCATCAACATAAACCATACTCACCAGCTGCAGGCTGCTGCCTTGGTGGTATACCGGAGGGACCTACATAAGAGGGCGAGAGATGCAAAGGCAGTGGCACACCTGTGGCATTACTACAGGGTGGGTGCAGCATTACAGTATATCAACAGTACATGTCCACGATACTACCACGTATGCACATCTGTTTATTACTATGATGCAACAACAAACTATATGTATGACATGTCAGATATGCATGAGCTACCTGTACAGATGCAGATACATACGCAACAGTGGTAAACTGATGTGCCCTGTGGATTTACCTGCATGCTCCTCAGCCAGGGTGAAGGTAGCACCCACCTCCACAATGTTGTCCAGCAGTTGTTGGGTGTGCGGAAGGGCAGGTGCCACGAGACTGGCGAAGAGCTCCTCAACAAGTGTCAGGGGAGAGATGGATGGCATGGCCCCCCCCCTGTTGTGAGGTGATCCCCCCTGACTGCAGCAGCACACTGACGGGCATTGTGAAGCAGGTCAGAAGAATTATGCCAGACCTGCTCATAACTGCAGTTGTGCAGTCAGACATCATTCACCCTGTGGACTAGGTCATTCCACAGGGCAGTCTGCTCCTGCTGCTCATGGGCGACCTGGCCAAACAGGACAGGGTAGTGCTGGATTAGATAGTTTAGCACTATTTCATTTTCAGCAGCTGCGTAAGCAGGGAGCCATCCATGTGACATCTTGCCTGAAAGACATAAAGATGGAAACAGGTCTGAGCAACTCATACAGCAAGGTTACCACAGTTCTTAATACAGATCTCTGTCACCCCCCACCATATCAGCGACAACAAACTGTACACACAACTCAATAGGTATGGCTACAGCTTATCTACCAGTGGGACAGATATTGTATTGTACCACACTGTGTGCTATGTGTTTGTAGCCATGTTCCCTGTGTGGACACTATCATTGCTGTCCTGTTACAGACTATTCACCTGCATGCCATTGTCAGGGCCACTATGGTTCCATATATGCCTGTGGTATGCTTGCTATGTGATTGCTACACATCTGACATTCTGTGTTATTGGGGATAGCTATGCATATTGTTGGACATGTTCCAGGATTGTGTAGACTATTACTACCCACATATGTTCTATAACAGTGACACAATAACATGTTTACAGAATATTTGCCAGCAGAACCCCCTCTCCAAACTCATCTGCCCATGTTACCAGGCCACATCACATGTGGGACCCACACTGGGGTCTCCTCGTGTACCGGTCCAGCACTACCTTCAGGTGGAACCACCTCAGGGGATGTTGACCCCCACCCCTGGGAGCACACACAGACATGATCTTGTCCCCCGAGGTCAGCTCCAGGGTCTGTTCCATAGCGGGCTCCACAGACACATGTGGGATGGGCTACATCACCTTGAGGCACCCAGTATACATTCACAAGGTTCACATGCTCCTCCTGCTCAGCCTCCAGGCCAGGCACCTTCGAGGCATGGACTGATGTTGTGGGTGGGAGGCTTGTTCCCATTGTGTCTATATTGGGGCCCATGGGGCTTCCACATCACAGACCACGGACACCATCCAGGGTGTTTACCCACCACATGGTGTCATATACCACCCCTGTAGGGTGTCCTCTATAGCTACCTACCCGGACCACCTCCACAACTATACCTGCCATACTTCCCCATATTCCCATTCCCTACTTCATAGACAAGGGCAATGTGGTCCCAACAAGGAGTTCTACCCATCCATGTTGCACACACTGACAGCTGTATATATATGTGTGTATTGCTATGTGTGCTGTTCCCTCACACATAGCATGCAGCACTGTGGTGGTAATATAGGGTACATGTATTTACATACATATATATATGTGTGCATTTGTATATATGTAGACATGCACATATAGATATATAGCTATATATGTGTAGATATATATGATGTTGTATATATGTGTTTATATATATGTCTACATATGGGTATGTGTATATCTGTGGTCATACATGTATACATATATAATATATATATATATATATATATATATATATATATATATATATATATATATGTATATATATATATATATATATATATGTATATATATATTTATATATATATATATATATATATATATATATATATACACATATACATACCTATATATAGGGTACTTTCAGACATCAGTTCCACAATCTCAAAACTCCTTCCTGCACAGCTGCACTGTTCTGCCTTGCTACAGCACAGACAGGTGCCACCTATGGACACAGCTTAACATTGGGGGGTATATAGGGCCAGATTGCAGGTAACCCTATTACATACCTATGGCATTTCAGCATGCTACAATACAGGTTAACCTGAGTGTTCTGCAAGTGGTGGGTTGTGGAACCCACGTGTCCATCATTATGGCATTACTTCCACCACCAGCTATTGGCCGCAGTAATATACATGCTTTCCATTACACAACACACAACACACACTATGATGGCTTACATCTTATCAGTCAGTGCTGCTCTGCACAGTTGACGATTATGGCCCACTACCCAGAGGGACAGACTCTTTTGTTCTTAGCAGTTGTTCATCTGAACATCATTACAACAACAATGCCTGATGGCACATATAAATCATTCCACATCATCTATCCCATTATTGTGGACCAAGTACTATAGTCAATTACATGCATATATACTTCACATACCTGTTGTGGGAATGAGGTCTGTCCTGGATATTGTCCTTGTAAGGTTTTTTTTTTTTTTGCTCTCCTTTGGCTTGACCTTTAGCCTTCTTTCTTTCTT